>NC_086359.1:13166476-13466476 GCF_036324505.1 Eleginops maclovinus
TTTAAAATGCATTGAAATAAGGTTTGTTTTACATGTGACATAAGTTTACATTTAAACTCTGCATCTAGAATAAGGTGGGGAAAGAAATCAGCCAAAACGGATGAAAGATATTATCACCCCTATTTCAAACATTTCATGAGGAGGGAAATCCATGTGTCAGGCCTCAAGGACACACACACAATGCAGAAAAAAGTGAATATAAATATATATACGCTTGATGTAATCTTCACTAGTTGGTGCATAATGGTGGCTGTTTGAAACATTCACACACAAACTACATGGGAAGGGTCAGAGTGTCTATCACTGTGCATACATTAATCATGTAAGCAGCCGTAAACATGAAGAACCCCACTGTCAGACAGCAGCAGCACTGAATAATAAATGATCTGTTTGTTGATTACATCAAAGACGTGATTTCTTCAAAGACGCGATTACTTTAAAAATTTCAATTAGATATTAACACCTTTTTAAGTGCGTCAGGAAATCGCACATGTAGCCCTCCGTCTCTCTGTAGTCTAATTTCACTTGAAAGGCCTTTGATTCATCTAGATATTGTTGCTGCCTTTTATCTCCACTCTATTTGAACAGAAATCTGCCGCTGAATACAAGAGTTAATGGGATCTCAGACATCACTTGTTTGTAATGACGGCCCTCCACCTTGACCCTGACTCACACACACACTTGTACGTATGCATTTCACATACACAAGCGTGCAAAGAAACGCAGTAGCATGCTTATGAGTACACACACATACACACACACGCTTTCATTTAGAGGACCTTACGCTGATAAAACACCTCTAATGTATTCTTCAGTCTCCCGATGACACACTAAGTAGATCCGTCTCTTTTTTACATTTGAAGCGGATATTAAAGCGTCCTCCCTTTTGTTCCCCCCCTTCAAAATGCTTTTGAGACTAATGTCTTTAATCTCAATTTTCACGGAGATGGCACATTCAAAACGCTCATTCACTTTCTTTCTTTCTTTCACGGTCATCCTTGCCTTGTGTTGAGGAAATACAAAAAAAACTACGCAGAGGGAGGATTAATGTTGAATTCACCTTGCGCTCTGCAATCCTTTCAAGTGGCTGCAATCAAACTGTTTTGCAGGAAAGACATTTCTCACAAAGAGATCTGAGCTCCACGGTGTCATGTTTTGTCATCAAATGAATCGAGGTTGCACTTAACAAACCGTCCGTCAAACACAAATGAAAACAACCATTTATAAACGTGTTTGTGTGTGTGAACCAAACCAGATCTGTGAATTAACTATACAACTAAAATGCCACTCGAATGAGAAACGGGTGGCACCTTTAAAGGAATAATTGCTTTGGTTTTAGTAATAAATAAATTGAAGAAACATATTTTGAACTCTAGGCTAATTCAGATCCTTCATACGATGCGATATATATCATTTTACTCTCAATGTTCAAGCAAAAAACTAAAACTGTGAACAAAAAAATTGGATTCAAATCTTAATGACACTCAATTGTGACATTTCATACAATATGTTACCCTTCTGAACTTCCTGGATCATCTGATCATCATTTAAAGTAAAAGAAAATACTTACATAGGCTAATTTTTCACTTTTCACCTTGACATTTGAAATTCTCTTGAGCCTGACTTTAATAAGCTCCTGTGCAATATGTTTGCGGTCAAATCGAATGACTGGCACACAATTCTGTTGACCAAATAAAATAATCCAGCCTGTGATCAATCATTACACATGTATCTATCAAACAGGGCTTTACATATGCTCAACAGAAATATGTCACTGCACAAGGGCAGAACTTGGATTTCAGGGGCTATTCAGTAGAGAAAACCCATTTCATCGATGATTATTTCTCACAACGTGGATGTTTTTCTTCTGCAAAGAAGCAGTGGTCAGATGTCAAGGCAAGGAAGTGGACATCTTTTTTTTTTGCACCTCTGGAGTGTCCTTTTGAAGACACAAGTGTACTGCTCTAAAGAATAATGCTTCTTCTGAGAGGCTAGAGGGCATGCTTGCATGTTGTGTAACTATTCAGACATACACAATCACACACACAATGAGTGTTTGGGGTTTGTGGGTGAACAGGAGGGGGGAAAAAACTGTGAGCCTAAGTAAAATTCCCCACACCTGCCCGCAGAGAAAGTGCAAAAGAAACACATAGAAAGAGAAAGAAAGATGTGAGAATATTAAGTGGCACAGAGAGATCTAAGAATCTAACGGAGCATTTGATCCCAAGCCGTCAGCCTAGATCAGACTGATTTTAGATTTTATCGATAGAGGTTTGATTTGATCTACTCCCAACAGGAGGTTTAATGTATATAAAGCTAATGGCTGACTGTGGGAAAATACCTGAACTGCATGCCAACCGTAAACCAATCCTGAAACTATGCCATATGACTAAGAAAACTTTGATATGATTAATATTCTGAAAAGAAAAGGCCTCTGTCTTTGCCGAGAGGAGCCGACTATGAAAAGGATGGCATTTCATGTCTGAGGATTATGCCCGAACACTTTTTTTGTGGATAGACTGCAGAATTACAGTGAGTTTATAAAGAAGAAAAGACATTTACATTTGAAATATTTAATCCAACTATTTATACAAGTGTTCCTTTGACTTAGTATGTCACGCGTTTAATAAATTACACAAGTGCTTGATGGATATATCTAAAAGCTGGATTGTTTTTTCTATTTTTCTATCCCCTGATGCCCTTTAATACTCTCTTTGATACACAGCAGAACTCAGAGACATGACGCCCCTATGTGACTGATTTGCATTGGTAAATGTAATGCTCTTTTGATAACACTTTAAACTGACATTTATATTGAATGCATCTGCAAACTGCTCACTGCCAATGGAGATGTTTTTATAATTGTGTCCAAGGTCCTCAATGCATTAAGTTCACTTTAGGAAAGGATTAGGGTCTTTTTAAGTCAATGTCAATTAAAGCAAAAAACAATTGAATATTTAACTGAAAACAAGATATTTTCCCATCTTTAACAAAATGATTTTTTTTCTTCGTGCAACTCCAGGACTGTTTTTCACCCAGTACCACCAGGGTGACCTGCTCTGCCCGTCGTGACCCCCCACAGCCCGTCCCACCCCGACACTTGAGTGGGTGTCCCAATCTGGAAGTCATTGCCTTCTCCAGAGTCAGGAGCCCAAAATGAGAGCCTAGTTGGAGGTTTGGGCAACATCAAAGCCAAGGCAACCATAACAACGCAGCTATGTTTAAAAAAGGGCCAAACACCCCCCGACAAGCCCGCCCACTCCCCAATTACACACACACACACACACACACACACACACACACACACACACACACACACACACACACACACACACACACACACACACACACACACACACACACACACACACACACACACACACAGTGCTCATATGCTACTTGAATGCAAGGACACGCCCAGTGGTGTGCATGTAAATACACACACAAACACATGCACACACACACAAACCATGGTCCACTGCTGCCACACACCACTGGAACATCTGGGCCGCGGCCATGATGAATCAGTAACCACTGTTACTCACAGACAAACACTTTGAGCATATTACTTAGCATGCTACATCTAAATGTAACTTTTAGAGGACAATGATCCCAACGTTCACTCAGTTTTAATAAAGAAAGTTGTTTGCATGAGAAAATGCATAAAATCGGATCATTATTTACACCATGCTTAAAGACATGATATTTATACATGTTGTTGTGCTTCTGTTTACCCAGTGAGGTAAGCTTCTTCCCAAAAATATCTGCTCCATATTTTTGGGAAGAAGCTGGGGGTTTAGCTATCTTGGAAACCTTTATATAAGTACTTGCTAGATTTGCTAGTTTCTATCCTATTCAATTAAGTTTTATAGTCAATAAATTACAATTATACAATATGTTGAATCCTTTTCAGGGAAATAATAAACAAATGCAAAGTGAATTTCAGCATTTTGCTACTGGCATTGTGAACGAGGCTTTGGAGCTAAACCTCAATGTGTTAGATCTTTAAATTGTAAAATTTGAAAACTGTATTTAGTTGATTTTCCACTTTTTCTGATTTATTGTTAATGTCATTTCTTTGGACGAGCCTTTAGCATCCCAGCAGTCATGCGCAGGTTGTCTTCATGCATCTCTATTTATTCATATGATGATAATACAATCATTACTGGGTCATTTTAGCAAAATTGCTGGTGTTATAATAGTGGAGTTAAAGCTGTCATAGTTCTTGTTTTAAAGGTGGTTTTATTGACCAAAGTCGATAGAAAGAGAGAAGAGAAACAGGAAGGAGAGCAGATTCACTTTTCACACTTAATCTGAAATCACAGCTCAGGCTGGGTGCGGTGACAGAACTTCTTCATGAGAGACTGCACTCTGCAACTGGCTCCGGGCAATAACTATGACAGGGGGAGCAAAATCGAATCCAAGCATTGCGATGGCATTTAGAGATGAGTTATCACTCCCTAATGAGTGGACGGAGACAGACAAGCAGGCAACTTTCTCTTCCAGACTGCGGCGACGGCAGAAATGATCTCTAATGATCGGTCCTGAAGGGAGCTAATTAATGGTGTACTTGTTTATTTTGATCAGAAAGTTCCACAATTAACAACTTGTTTGTGACATTTGGGCAATCATCCGCAACAAAAATATTGAAACAGGGAGACGAGAGGAAATGAGGCGACCACAGAGGACGTAAATCCTCTTTGAGACACACTTCCTTTTGGTTTACTCAAACAATAGAGTCTACGACTTCTTCACGCCACAGCCATATTTGTCTGTCTTGTGGGAGCCAGTTAGCAGAAGCAAACTAGTGGTTTGATAAGACTATTGTTAAGAAGGCAAAGAGGGCTTGCCGAGGACGAAAAAGGCGCCTGTTTGCTTTCATTCTCAGACCGGACGGGCAGGAATCCGGCTGTGAAATGTTAAACTTCCACAACTGTGTTTATCTGGCTTCATTTGTATGATGGCTGCATTTTGGTGAATCTTTACTTTCCTAGTGAACTGTCAAAGGTAAGGAAAGGAAAGGTCTCAACACCTTGTGTTTCTTGCTGTCTTGAAGATCCCCAGGGTGATTGACATGCTGTCCGGAGGTTATGTGGTCCCGTCCCCTGCTGAGATGACTGAGCATGTCTACCGCTTACTCATTGTGAAACGTTTGCCTTACAGGGGACAGCTTTCACTCACGCACCTAATACAAGCCCAGCCTAAACACTAAACCATGTGCCCAAATGGGAAATGCCCCAACAGATACAAAAGAGAAAAAACCCATGCATTGACGCGTTTCCTCTGTGAAAGTTTCTATTTCATACGCAAATATTGCCAAGGAAAACCACTATAAAAGGGATTACAAAAGGCTGTATGAGTGTAATTCTGCTTTTCCATTTCATAAAATTGTATATGTATCTTAAATGTTGGGTTCTCAGAACCGGTGTGGGCCATATTTGATGCTTTGTGGATCGATGTGTCAATTTAAAAACATGCTTAACTACATCATTTAAATATTTCTCTGTAAATCTACACATTTTTGTTATTTTTAATATGTCTTTAAATGTTCATAAAAAGGTACAAAAATACACAATTGTATACGAGCACATTTAAAATAGTCTGTAAATACACATCTCAGTCAATGCTCATTTTCTTTTAACCAGAACATATGATATGATTTCTCTTTGTGTCGATGCAGCTTTATTCTTACATGTACAGTACCTTGCCAGAGTGTAGTGCATTTTGACTCTCATGTGCTTTGTGTGTGCGATTGTGTGTTTCCGTGTGTTTGTAGTGATCCAGGCGTTGACAAAGGAGTCGTACATGGCTGACTCACATGTCGGCTAACTGTTGGTTGAGTCAAGTTTTTGGGAAGCAGACAACTCAATCAGCTTTCATGCTTTCTGCCCTCTGGGCCAGCAGTTCACTTCACGTGCTGCTCTCTGTCTGATGTCTGCTTTGATGTTTCTATCAGAATAATCCATCCCTCGGCGTTAGGGGAGCATTGAAGGCCATGCAAAAGAAATATCTGGAGGGCAAAGAACGCTCAATGGCCTTAACATCTCAACCCAAACATGAATATATTGGGAATTTGCCTCTTTTTAAAAATATATATTTGCAAATATATACACTCTATAGGAAATATCAAAGGCAATCTGCTTTTGATGGTGAAATCTTGTGCACAAATTGTTTACTTTAAAAAGAACCAAGCTACAATGAATATCATATATTATTCATGATCAAAATAGTTGCAGGTTATCTTCCTTCCACAGGAATAGTTAAGGATAAAGCAGAGCTATTTAACTCAATCCCAGCTAGAGAAAATGAAGACCAATGGTATTCAAACTGTCTGAAAGAGGAGACACAACAAATGATATCAGGGACAAACCAAAGCCCAGAGGCCTCTGTCCAATCAGCTCCTTCCTTTCACCGTCTCTCAGGGAGATCAAACAGGTCAACCCAGGACCGTTTCAAAAACCATCCTTCATCAAAAATTACAGTCCCTCACGCTGGGGGCTGAAACGTTTATAAAAAAGGATTTCTCAAAAGTCTCTGACACTATTCTTTATCTTTAGGCAGAGGGCAAAGGACTTTGCACTTTGACCCTTAAAAAATTAATGTCAACAACCCTAATTCTGTTTTTTTAGTTCTTAATGTTGTCTTTAAATTGCATCTATAACTGCTTTTACTACTTAATAATTATTTCCCCAGTCTTTACCAAACACATACTTCTATATTCAACACTTCAGAGGCAGAAAGGAAAAGTTTAACACTAAACTGTTCATGGTAAAGACAAAAAAAAGTCCTTAAACGATCCTTATAGAGATTCAAGTTATCTGCAGAAGAAATAACAGCCTCAAAATCAGTAGATGGACAAATACCTTTATATTTCAGAACCAAACGTTCTTTATGTCCAACTGTCATGTTTGCAGACTCTCCAGGCTTTGTTTACTTTTTTGTGTGAAAAATGCTTTTCCTGCCAATAAATCCAACTTGAAAAAACTAAAGGAATAGCTCACTGGAAAGAGAAAGATGAAAGAGATGATTGTTTTTTTCCTCTCAAACAAACAGTCCAAAAACCCCAATATATAAATCATTCATAGATGTATCATCATTTAAGACTCTTCACATTTGAAACCAGGATGGAAGCTAGGTTCAGTGCATTTCCGCCATTTAGTATCCTTAAAATAAGGGTTACTGATTGATCAAATATACCTGAGAAGCATTTTAACCACTGTATGTTCACATCAGGGTTATTTTTGTTCTTAAAGTTAGCCATGTATTCGATTATTTACATTATTTTATTTCTTTACTTACACCAGGAAAAGCGCTATATAAATAACATGTATCATTATCATCATCATTATCATCATCATCATCCTCATCCTCATCATCATCATCATCATCTCAGTAGAGGCTTTAAATGAGCCCAGTTTTTTTTGCCTCTTCCTGCAATGTTTATCATTTGTAATCCGATTGATTTTCTGGATTTATCAACTAATTATTCCAGGAAGAATAAAAAAAAAACACAAAGTTAAGACCAGAAAAGAAGAAGGGATGTATGGATGTGTAGAAGGAGAGATGGATGGATGAAATGATGTTTCCCTCCATCTCCTTTCATGTCCTAATTTATTCTGTATGATTAATTCCCGTCACCCCTCTGGATGTGCAGTGCGCCCCAACTCCCAGCAGCCCCCGCTCTCTCCTCTCTCTCTGCATTTCTACTGTACCTTTATTCTTATATCTCTCCATCTCTGTCTTGGCCCTCCTGCTGGGATGGTCCCCTCGTTACATGGCCATGCAGCAGTGAGGACACCGAGCAGGCATGCCGTAACCGTGGTAACGATAGCACCACTCCCACCGCAAGATGCAAAAAAAGAAGTCCCAATGCTACGTCTGTTCACAGCTACATCAAGATCTGTTGCTAATGTATATGTGCAGAATGCAAACAATCCAAAAAGCAACATAGATGCTGATTATACAACATTTAAAAAGGTGAGTTTACCATAACTTACAGGATTCAAATCATTTTCAACTTTTATCCAGTGTGACCTTTTGAAACAGCTCTTTCTAGCCACGCCTACTTTAGTCTGATCAAACAAAAATCCCAAACACTTTTCTAGCTAATCAAAATAGAGTTGGCTTTTTCATAGTTTTCAGTCATAATTCATTTAATATACTGAGATTTGAATATGATTTGAGGAAAGAATGAACAGGAGTTTGTGAATCTTTAGACGAAACAATTGATGATTCAAGGAAACAATCTGCAGATTGAGATGTCTGTTCATTTCTTAAGAAATATTCAAATGTTAAACCAAAAGAAAGAGATCTATCCCTGACAGGTCCAGAGGGCCAGAGGTTAGATGAGTTTAACGAGGCGCATTCAATCCTGTGGGACCATGATGACCTTCCAAACAGTGCCCACAAAACTGTGTCTTTAGTGTTACACTCAACCAAAATAAACTGATTTCACAGTTAAACCCGAATCATTTTAAAGTACATACATTTTATAGCTTCTGGGAGCGTGTGCAGTCATGTGTTTAAAAGGCTCAAAAGAAATAAATTGAATGTTACAAGACTCCCTTTCACCAGAAGTGCACGCTTTCAGCCAGAGAACATCTGATGAACTTACGCTGGAGTTTTGTCCAAACACCTGGAAAAACAGTTTTGGTTTTCTTCTCGACTCTCATTTATGGTTATAAGTGGTTGTTACCGCAAGTGGTTTGGCCCGGTCTCAGGGGGGGATATGATGATGCTTTTCTGTATGATGGATAAGTCAGTCACTGTAACGCAGCTGCATCAATGTGCTTTAGCAAGAAGCCAGAAGCCCTGAGGTAAAGAAATATATACATTTTCCTTTGCAAGTGTATACATTCAATATATTTCTTCAGGTTGTCTTTGTATTGATTTTAAAGTGCTGACACAGCATTATTGTCCGACTGCTGGAACATTTTTACTGTGGTTTGATTCGATTTGTCAAAAAGCAGATACATTTTTTTGGCACTACCTGTCAAAACATAGGGGTTTAAGTTCATTTCACGTACGAATCAATTGGTTTGACTAGTTATTTAACATTTGATCCCATAATACCCTCCCTATGGCATCATCCCTACCCTTCCTTGGTGTGTTTTCTATCAAAACAAAGCAGAAATACCATACGCATGAGTGTAATCTTTCAGTTTAATGTCGGAATACCCTCTGTGTATTGAATCCAAGTCATGATGGTAAAACATATTTATTTTTTCTCCCTCTACGATGTCGAGAGATGCTCTTCATGTGTTTGGCAAACATCCTCGCTGTAGTTTGACTGTGTTGAATTATAGATAGGAGACGCAAACCACCCACTGCTTGTTTGTTTGGTTAAGACTTTGAGTAAGCAGAGGGAATGCAAGAGGAGTAAGAGAGAGATGAAATAGGGGAGTGCAAAGGGAGATGGAGGGGAGGATGAATAAAAAAGAGGTAGAAAGGGAAAGAAGATGGACAAACAAGACAGTAACAGAAAGCGAGGAAAACCAAATCCATATTGAGATCGTTAGTTCAACTCGTTCAATGTATTGACTATAACCGTGGAAATGCTTTGACATTAGTATTAGATAAATAAATTGTACTGACGCATCCTCAGATGAAAAATTCAAACAACGTATTGAAAAAGACAAAAATAATTAGTAATAGGGTCACAAAAAGAGAAGAAAGCCACTCAGTGAAACGGAACCCTCCATCATGGTGGCAGAGAACATCACGTTAAAAAGTCACCGGCCATAATTGTTTGTTGCAGAGCGCTGCCTTACATCATTGACCACCCGTCCCTGGTCTGCACCTCAGCGGCGGTTGTTCTGAATCCAAGGGGGGAACCCTCCTCTGCCCGTCTAGATCGCATTACACAGGGCTCATCCCTCTGATGTGGCTTCAGATAGAGAGCGTACAAACCCCGGCCCACAACCACACAGACCAGCTCCGCACAGGCCCCGTCCTGTGGTCTCCTCCATATGAAAGAATATTTTTGAATGCCGTGTACATTCCCTTCTATACCCCCCCCACCCCACATGCTGCTCTCATTTGAAGGGGTTTTTATGGAGGGGGTGCAAAGTATGGCAGCGGCTGTGACAAGTCATTCTGAAGAGATGCACAAAGCAAATCCTTGGGTTTCACTTTAAGATGGAAAGTTCTGTAGGAGTTTGGAAGATCTCAGAATAAATAATCCTTGTCAGAGATAAGGGTGGTGAGGAGCACATAATAGCTTTAGGTTGGTTTCTGGATGGAGGAAATACAGTTATTGCTAAAGACTAAGACCCTTCTTTGACCACTTAAAAGATGTGGCAGTAATGACAAGAAACTGACATACTTAAATCCTATTGTGGAATAACATGTTGTTGGCGCCTTATTAATTCATATTTTGATTTTGTTGTGAGTGGAAACAAATTCTATAGTTTTTATCAGGCATTGGGGGCCTTATAAAATGTTTTATTCAAATATCAGTCCAAAATCAAACTCAGGTGGATAAATGATTGAAAAGTTGGAGTTATATTTAAACAAATGGACGAATAAATGGATCACACTCTACAACCCCAGTACAACATGCTCAGGTCTTGTAACATATTAGCGTCCTACCATCCTTCTCTGTCTCTGAGCCGGTTTCTCTTTAATCTTCAGGAGATGTTCCCATTGATGGGTCTATTGATTTGATGTTGTGCCAGCTGCTTTTATCTCTAGGAACTCAAAGAGGTGTTGAAAAAAAAAAAACTGCTCTCCCCACCCCGGTTTTACCACACAGAATCTGGCGTGTAGGTCAGCCTTATGGGTGGGAATACATCTTTTAAAATGTGCAGGATTAAAGTAATGACACCTCAAAGGGTGATCCTAAACTTTTTGAATCTCATGTTTTCATCAGAAAAAAAGAGAAACACTCATTTTGGTGCAATAAACTGTGTTGCGGGTTTTTGACATGGCACAGCTCCACTGGAGTCATCTGTGTGCGTTGGGAAATTGAAGCGAGGGCGCTACCATTCAGATGACCACATGTGGAGAAGGTCCAAAACCCAAAGGCAGTGCTGGTGCGCTCCACCACAGAGCTGCATGCACAGGCCCAGGGGGCCTCGCTGTGTAGCAGCATCAGAGAAACCGCCTGTCACCACGCACCATTGCTCTTCCATACTATGCATTTGAACAATACATGCATGTTCGTGGTGCTTATATGTGTACCTATTTGTGTCCGTTTGTTTATTGAGGAAAGATTGCATCCGCAATTTTAAAGATTTTTTTTGTTTGTGTTCTCCCCTAAAGAGCAGGGCAGGCCTGTGGTTTGTGGAGCGCCTGCCAAACTGCCCGGTTGGCCCAGAGAGGGGGTTGATATTCTGCTATCGATCATCTGAACTAATAACATGGTGACTTGCCCACACTTGTAATTAGCACCCCAAAATAAAGTGGCTGGTTCTACTTAGGGCCCTCTGCCTTTGAATCAGCTTTTGTCCTGTTCTCCCTGCTTCACTCTTTGCTTCCTCCTATGCCACTCATATAAAAGAGTTCACTCTGTGCACCTTAAAGCCTAAATACTTAGGAAAGTTTTCCCTGTGGGAACCGAGGCCATGGACTATTTTCTATGTCGAACACTCTTGCAAGTTTCCGTCTATGCATTGAATGAGATTTCTGTTAAGGCTTCCTCCAGGCATAATCAAGCCCCTTTTTACACACAATCTTTATGATCTGTAATAAAAAAAATGTGAAGCATATTGTTGTGTTTTTTAGCGACTGAGTTGAGCATCATTTAAAATGGGACTTGCTTATTTCTGAATATTTTATTGTAGTACATGTAATGGTTTGTTTTGGGGACTTTTGATCAAACATTACAAGCAATA
Organism: Eleginops maclovinus; assembly: GCF_036324505.1. NCBI lineage: Eukaryota > Metazoa > Chordata > Actinopteri > Perciformes > Eleginopidae > Eleginops > Eleginops maclovinus. The sequence goes on from NC_086359.1 coordinate 13,178,311, forward strand.
TGAAGACATTTCTTTTGGTTCTGGACATCTTATAGACCTACTAAACACATAGTTTATACACATATTGAAATGTATCGTTAGTGCTAGGCCTAAATTACTGAAGACTGTGTTCACTTTGAAGGTTTAAAGTTGGCTAATTGTTTTCATATTGCACGGAATTGAGTTGAAACCAATTGCTGCATGATACAAACAAACAGGAAAGATGATATCATCTGGATGTAAAACTGTTAAGAATAAAACTCGGTATGGTCCTTTTAAAGTCTTTGCTTGGCATTAATCCACCAAGAAACCCATCCTTTTTTCTTTGTGCCCTCATCCCTACATTCTTCCACCCATCCCTCCATCACTCGGATCCATCCCGTCTTCATGAAATCGTCTGATGTTTGCGTCTGTGGTCTGCTGAATTGTTTAGTTGTGATTTGTAATGTAAATATGTGGCTGCGTGTGAGAGCACAGCTCCCTCTGGATGCCCCCTGAACACACACAAACTCACTCTTAGTCATACACACACACACACACACACACACACACACACACACACACACACACACACACACACACTGCATATTCAGAGAACAACCAGCAGCTGCCTGCCTGGCTCAGCCCTGTTACTCCTGCTAAGCCATAATTGTTCCCGGGCCTCTGCTCTCTAAGCGCTGGTTCACCCGAGCCAAGCGGCTAACCATCAGCAGCCCTTACAGCTCGCTTCGCCTCCAGGCTCCAACCGCCCAGTGGATGGAGCGGATGGTCAAGGCGAAAGATACAGAGTGAAAGGCAGCCAATACTCGAAAAAAGAAAGGATGCATGTTCCATTATTAGATTCGTAAAAGGACCAGAGAGCTTTCAGGTGACGCAACACAGCCTTTGGGAGCTTCATTTTAGAACTTCCCCATTTTGGCTACAATGAAATGCGCTTTAGTATTTAGAACTAAAATACTTCACTTGGAGAGTTTACAAAGACCAATGTGATGCATCTGAAAAGCTTTTACAGACATTTTGAGTTTAAATATGCATTCTTCTTCTTCTTCGAAACAGCAATTAACAAAACACTCTTTTCTCAAGGAGGCAGCTTTCCAGGAGCTCTCGATCATATCACATGTTCTTTATCAGGATACAAAGCTTTCCCAGCTGTCATTGAATAGTTTTCTACTGAGTACTTTGGACTTCTGGTCCATGTTGGCTTGAAAGATGAAGATCATGTGATATGCTTGAAAGCTCAGGCAAAGCTTAAAGACATGAAATTGTCTTGTAAACATCTTTCAGTGGAAATACTGAGCATTTCATAAAGGGTAGAACAAGGTTGTGTGAAATTGCTAGAATAAAACCTTACACATTGGAGTCAATCAGCGATAAATAATCCCACGTAAGCAACTTTTTAAGTTACAAAATGACCAATAAAACAAAATCTATCTGTTCTCCCCTCTCTCCCCAAATCCTCAAACCGCTTTACAAATCCTCTACTCTCATGATGTCTCCCTTTATTTGTTTGCATCTGTTTCTTAGTCTAACCGTTTCTTCCTATCTCTCTCCCCCTCGCTGCCTCACTTGTTTAATCTTGGTCCAAGAGAAACATGGTGGGAAACCAAAAAGCCGAGCAGCCAGACGGAGGCCAAACCAGAGATCACTGCTCCCATCCTGGACTCCTTCCCTGCTCTCAAAGCTACTGCATGTGATGCCACTGTGGAGCACGAACAGGCTTTCAACCCATTACTTCAATGATCGTGAACTCCGTGATTTTTCCATGACTGCTTCATGACGAAGTGCCTCATCCACAGCCAACATGTTATAAGCTAATTTCATGTCGTGCAACAAGCTTTTTATAATTTCCAAAACGTCGGCTTTGCTCAACTGCCTATCTGTTCTTTTATGCAACACTTCAGCACCTGGGAAATGCAGCCTTAAATGAGAGTTTTTTCCATGACGGCAGATAGTGCATGTGCTAATTTGGGATGCCTGGAGTTTCCTTTGCCTGTTTGATAAGCGGAGAGCTGCATACAAATAATTATAGCACTGATGCAACACATTACACATCTTTGATGTGACTTCTTGAATGCATGTTGAAGCCGGAGTTGTAATTTACCTTGCATAAAATATACATCACTTTCTACGACCTTATTCTCTCTATTCATGTATTTTCCACTGTAGGTCTGAAGCAAACAGTAACTTCTTCATTTAAAGCGGTAAAAGAGGATGCAGTTGAGCATAACAAGTTTCCACTAAGGGAGGAGCAGTGTTTGTGTTTATGTTCTTCAGGTGACAATGAGGCTTGAGGCCTTTATTTTCCATGGTAAACCACAACAAGCTAAAGCTCGCCCAACTGTACACAGTGAAGACACACACACACACATACACACACACACGTTTGTCAAAAGGAGTAAAGATGTTGCTCCTAAGCACATTGTTGTATTGCAAATCTATAAAAAAAAAAGGCTAAGTTGTATTACCCTTAGACACTCTTCTAAGCTCTAATGATAGTGGCTTAAAATGTTTATTTTGCAAATGGGAAAAAAAGAACAAAAATCATTGTAATATCCAAATTATGCAAAAAAAATGGCCAGTGGACATTTGGGCCCTTTGTGGGGAAATTCCCAAAAGAAAAAGAGGAAAAAGAAAAGTAAAAAACAACAATCTTCTCCCTTGCTTCCTCTAATCAAAACAACATACCACTGACTTGATGTTTAGCTAATGGACGCTTAATTGAAACCAGTATTCCTCAGCTGGTCTGGGATTAATAGGGCTCTGTGGGGGGGGTGAACTGGAGTCGGCATATCACTCACAGTGCGCCGCTTGTTTGTGACAGTGTCAGAGTTATGGCTGTCTTTAATTGGCAGCATTTAGACCCCGGGCGCATTTTTAGAGGCAAACAGAAGAGAAATTAGAGCGGGAGATGGGGTGAAGGAGAGAGACCAAGGCCAAAACGCGAGACAGGAGGAAGAGTTACAGCCGCCTCACGCTGAAGCTCAGTGGGGGACTGAAGTGTCCTCTAGGGTCCTGACAATGAGCTGGCTGTGCCTGTGCCTGCTGTAAATCTGCTTCTGTCTGGAGGGGGATTCAGCAAGGGTACATAAAACCATCATGGATGGAGTCCGTCTGACTGACTGCATGTCTGTCTGGTTTATCCATGGCGCCTTTTTTTCCACAAGAATTACAGCGAGAGGCTGATGATGGGGATACATTGTCGTCAAAGCAAATCATCTCAGCATCAAATTTATAGTTTTGTTTCCTCGTGAATTACTTTTATTTGAGGTTTCAACAGTTACAAACTTCATTAGACATAAACAATAATAACTTGGTAAATGTTTTCAGATGTAACTGAAACTTTCAGGAAGGCAAATTTTTATCTGTAGCAGCCCTCTTAGTGTACACTATATGCATATTAAGAATGATATGTAAGAAACTTAATCTTAATAACCTATGGTCATGAAGGATGGGTGATGACCGAAAGAACGAGATCGCGGATACAAGCGGCTGAAATGGGATTTCTCCGCAGGGTGGCTGGCATCTCCCTTAGGGATAAGGTGAGAAGTTCAATCATTCGGGAGGGACTCGGAGTAGAACCACAGCTCCTTTGCGTTGAAAGGAGCCAGTTGAGGTGGTTCGGGCACCTAGTGAGGATGCCACCTGGGCGCCTCCCTAGGGTGGTGTTCCAGGCACGTCCAGCTGGGAAGAGACCGAGGGGTTGATCTAGGACCAGGTGGAGGGTTTATATCTCTTCGCTAGCCTGGGAGCACCTTGGAATCCCCTAGTCAGAGCTGGTTGATGTGGCCAGGGAAAGAGAAGTTTGGGGCCCGGGAAAAAAAATTGAATCTTTGATTTAGTCTCGATCATTTTGGCTGTGGCAACTCTGCTGCCCACTTTGGTTTCTGCCAACAAATCCACTTCCTGTTGTTGAAAGTGTTTACATTAGCCTTGAATTTGTTCATTTTCCTTGAGTGCGGTGGTGAAACAGTTAAAGGTGTTCTTATGGTGTCAGAGTCTGTTTCAACTGGGGCTGTGGTTTAGTTTTACCAGGTGCACAGCGCGGTTACCGCTTCTCATTGTTTACTGCTCCCTCCCTTCCGTTACTGCACTTATCTTCCTTCATTGTTCTCTCACACTCTGTCAATCTCTTTGCCTCTCTCCATTTGTTGTCAGACTTGTTTGTACCCCCTAACTCCAATTTCTCCAACTTCATCCTCCTCAATCTGATCAACCCAATCTCTACCCGTCTGATGAATCAGATGATTTGTTTCGTTTGTTCTTCACTTCCTGCCCACCCACCTCTTCCCTTTCATCTGTCCTGGGTGTGCATACAGTGTTTCCCACATACATGTCCTGTACTATGTGCAACACCTTCTCAGTCACGCACGCCTACACTGTAACACACACACACACACACACACACACACACACACACACACACACACACACACACACACACACACACACACACACACACACACACACACACACACACACACACACACACACACACACACACACACACACACACACACACACACACACACACAAACAGGCTCATACACAAACATAGACCACAGTGCAGTGCACATCACAGTTGCTCTAGTTTTCTGTTTGGCCCTGAAAAATGCACACACAAGTTGATTTACCACAACACCTTCTCACACACCCACACAGCACAGATAAAAAAAAAACTCTTTATGAGCTCCATTACTTCCTCAAACTCAACATATTAGGTTGTGGCTGTCAGAAACAACAACTATGTGCCTAGTACATATGTCAATACATCTTTTTTTTTCTGCCGTGCTTTAGTCTCCTTTTGCTTTCCTTTTGTTCTTCCTCAATCCCTCCCTTCCTCTTTTGAGACATCACGCCTCTTTTCCTCAAGGCCGCCTCTTCTTCCTTGCCTCTCGTTTATATCTACTTAACGGATGCACAATCAACATTTTCTCCATGTCCAATCTCTCCATTATAGCACCGAGGCTGATGGGGAAAATGCGTTGCGTCTGTGTTTGTGCGTGTTGCATCTCTTAAGCGTTTCCCATGGCCACAAAATGTGGGCATGGGTATCTTTCCTATAAGCAACAAAACAGGGCAAAACAAAGGTAGGAAATCAATTTGACGCATGGCCGAGCTCCTTTGGAGGAAATGAGTTGAAGAGGGAATTCCTCCCTCTGCCTTTTTGGCTTAAAAACGACATTAACACATGGACACAGTGGCAAAACATATGACACATACTCAAGAAATCACAGCAGACACACCTCTGACAGTAAACCCTAACACATTCAGCTGGGACTCATTCTCTTAATTCTGTCCTCTCCTGTATGGAAAAACATCATTTAAAAGAGGCTCCAAACTAAGGACACTGTCCCAGATACACCGCAATTGTTGTCTCAGTTAAAGTTCTTTAACAAAATCATGTAAGTTATATGTAAAATGTACATGTGGGTTACAAAAAAAACCAAGAAAAATGGTAAAAGGTTAAAAGTTATATATCAATTTACTACAGCATGAAGATAAGAAAGAATATAAACAGGATTGTTTTTATCTCTGCAGGGAAGGGTCTTGTCTATGAACCATACACAATGTCTGTTAGTGTGCATGATGAGGAAGAAGGAAGTGGTAAGCGGTATGTACTTTATTTACAAGTACTCTGTGTAGTAAATATGTGTGTGTGTAGGAACAGTATGAGGGGTCTTAAGCATGCATCGGTGTCATGTGTGTATATATATATATAAGTATGAACAGCGTATAAAAGTCAGATGCTGCTTCCTTTCTTTAGCAGATGAGTATCATATGAGGGAGGATTAGACTTATGCTCCTGTGTGTGAGTGTGAGTGTGAGTGTGAGTGTGTGTGTGTGTGTGTGTGTGTGTGTGTGTGTGTGTGTGTGTGTGTGTGTGAGTGTGTGTGTGTATGTGCGCATGTGTGATCACAGCCATGTGTGCCGGGCTGCTTCATGCGGCTGTGGAGGCTCCAGCTGGTCTAGGCAGAGCCACTGGCATTGGGGCGGAGGAGGAGGTCGGGGTTTGAGTTTCATTTAGTCGGCTATTTTTATGAACACTATTTTAATAAAGTGCATATTAAACAAAATGATGATAAAGGTTGGGTTGACGTTTTGAGGGTGAAAGAGCCGGTGGTGGAGTTGAAAGTCATCAGGGGTCATTATCAATTACTGACAAATGTGAAAACATGTTCGATGTTTTTTCATACAATACTATACCCAAAATAATTTTCTCATCTGAGTTTGAGTCAGTTGTCTTTGTGACTGTTACAATAATGATTAATAAACTGTTCTGTCAAATGGTACAGTCATAAAAAAAAAACCTAAGCACACCATACTTTACAGTAAGATTAAGTAAGAAGACAGTAATGTTGATATGGTCGGACATCTGTAACACATTAAACAAACTCTGAATGATTCATGTAATAAGGTCATTAAGTATTCTTTCTGGTGCTGGCTAAGTTTTTATACGTTTGATTGGATTGACACAGTGCTTTGACATTTTAGGAAATGTGTTCTCATTCTGGTGATGAGTGGGATGAGAACATCTACGTATGTTAGAAAAGTTACAGTGCTCTTTAAACCTCCTACAATGAAGACATCGGGATATAAGTCAATTAAGAGGAGTTCTTTTTTATTTAGAGTGGAAATATATCATTGTACACTGAGGTAAGTGACGGTAGGGGAATAATAAAGTATAACATGTAAGTCTTGAGTTGTCCTTAATGTTAATGCCACAACAAACTTTGCGTACATTAACATACATAAACAAAAATAGGACACATGCACACACGACTGCCAACATACATGTGGAAACACACTCAAACAGACACAACATGGACACTGTTAAAGGAGTACAAGTAGAGCTGTTTTGTTGATGCATAAACATGTATTGAAATGTCTTTCTCTAGTTCATTTCTATAAATGTTTTCCTTTCACATACACAACAATACACAACAATCCTATTATTTGATCATGTTATAACTCCTATCACACATGTCTTTAATGACTCAACTACTTTATATTTATTGTTGCAAATGTAATATAAAACATATAATACCAGATCCTCACAACACACACACACAACATGATGTGAACTCACTCTAAGAACACGCACACACACACACACACACACACACACACACACACACACACACACACACACACACACACACACACACACACACACACACACACACACACACACACACACACACACACACACACACACACAGGCCTAGAGAGTGTAAACAGGTTGTAAATCCTTCTCACAGGGACAGATGAAAGGGCAGAGCACATGGTAAATTGTCATGTACATCACATATGGTCGTCACACTGACTGCGTTTTCAAATAGTAGAAGCGACAGCCTACTGTGTGAGACTGCAGGCTCACACACCGTCCAGATGAGTGGAGGTCAATGACTGATACACATGCTGTTTCAGTAGATTAATACTCAGTAGAGTTTAAGTGTTATTACATAGGGAAATGAAGTGCATGTGTGGTAATCAGGGGTACGTTCTCCTTCTCTGTTGTGTTACAGTTTTAATCTTTCCTGAACTTCCTCCAGTACAGTTGTGCATAATGCAAGTCATACCTGTTTGCTGGACGTATGAGCAGAGATGTGGCCTCAGGACCAAAGTAACACATGAGACTAAATCTGACCTTTGTCCCCGTGCTGATCTGAACCAGGTCATTCTAAAGAGTTGAATTGGTTTCGTCCAAAGTTCGGCAAGAAGCATATTTAAATGTTATTTTTGTATTAATGTGAGTTTATCGAGGACATTGATGGTTATGTTGAAGTATCTGAGATTTATTCCAGTAATTCTTTTTGGTTCTTTTATTTGAGGAAAGTACAGGGTGACTATGTGTAAACCATGTGAGTGAATAACATCCACTAAACTAGAATGGTAGTGACTGCTTTGTGAAACTGTTCAACAGTCTGATTATTGACAGTTTTTTTTTCAAGAGGAAATGAAACAAGATTTTAATTCCCATAGGTCATGTGATTTCTTAAAAAAGAACAACTTTCACTCTGACAGAAACAAACAAAGTAACATGGCCTTTATATCACTTAACTTTGCACATGGATGGCCACAAATCTCTCACCAATTGGATTTTAGCCATTGACATGAATGTGCAGCATGTTCCTTATAGACAGTAGTAAAGCTTCAGAAGTCACCAATTTTTTCACTCAATATGATGTGTGTGAAAAGAGAGAGAGAGAGCAGAGAGACAACAGCTTCATTGATATAGAAAAACTATTAAATAAATAATAAAGACCGCTCATTCAGCAGTGTACCTTTAGACTCCTCACTAGCCAGGCTCTCGAAGAGGGAGGGATTCAACATGTGCATAATATTTACAGGTTGTGGCCCACTAACCTACAAGCTCGGTGTTGTGGGTCTGTGTGTGTTCATATCTTTTTTTAAATGCCCAGCTACATGCAACATGAAAACAATGAGAGAGTAAGCAGCAAAGTGTGGAGCCATTTTTGGAACTGTAGGCTCTGCAGTCTTTATACTCTCTGTATTTCCATGTCTGAGTTAAATGTTCCGTGTTTGCTCTCGTTTGCTGGATGTTTGCATGACTTTTCTTCATTACGTTTCCTTGACTGCAGTGTAGCTTAACCACAATCTTTTTAAGATAGCTACTTTTCCTATAAAAGTTTCACAGATTATTTAGGAACCAGTTCTAATCCTGAACCTAAAACCCAGAGAGATGACTGTTCCTTGTTTTTTTCAAATGTATTTAAATTATTCAAATATAGATTAAGCATTATAATTGAGTATTTATAGATATGCAGCTCCGGAAAAAAATGAAGAGAGCACTCCAAATCTCTACATGTATTGCAGCCCTTTCAGTTTTTGTTGAATTCCAACACAGAGATAAATACAATAAACAAATAAAACCAATATTTAAGTCAAAGATATGTCTATAAATAATAAAACAAGAGAAAAAGATGCTGAAGTGGTCTCAATTTTTCCCACGGCTGTATATATTGGGGGTACTTTGATAACACATTGGTTTGAGATAGACAATGCTGTCATTGATTAACTATGAACTGAGGATACACATCTGTGAGGCCCAGACAGCTCCCTCTGTAAACAACCACAGAGGAAAAACGGTATGGTTTCGTTCCACAGGCCAATGACTCACCTGAGTGCAACAATATCTGAGTGCAACAATATCTGAACACACACACACACACACACACACACACACACACACACACACACACACACACACACACACACACACACACACACACACACACACACACACACACACACACACACACACACACACACACACACACACACACACATACTCTCTCTGTGATCCCCTCTGTCTCTTCTTCTCCTATGACAGTTTCAATAAGAAATGACTCTGATTGAAATGAGGCAGTTTCTTATCTAGTTGTGTTGGAACGGGATGCTGTGTGGATTGGAAGCTGGAATCAGTGAATATGGAAATTTTACCTGATTAATGACTTAACTAATTGACAAAAACATAGGAATTCTGTCTGACCTGCATGTACCTTAGCAACAAGTCTGAGCTGATCCAACATTCTGCTTTACGGCACAACAGGAGATAACTTTGCAGCATGAAAATTGAATATTTGCATGGAAAGGGGCTCAAACTCATTGCAAAGGCTGATAGCGGATAACGTTTAAAGGCAGATGGAGAAAAAAAAACATGTTTGACCTCTAGCATCCTCCGGGCGAAGGGAAGCGTGGGAGGAATTATGGGAAATGTGGTCTTAATTTAGAAAAACACTAACACCACATGAGGTTAAAAACCGTCTCAACCTCTTGTTCTCAAGTTTTTTTTACTTCAGAAAGCATAGCAGTTTTGTGTGGGTTCACACATCTGTATTAAACAGGTCTGGATGTATAGAAAAACAGACTTAATAATATCAATCCAAAAATCCCACACTTCCGTTGCTAACACCTGTCTTTTACTGCTCTAGTTTTTTTCCCGTCCCACCTTCCCTCAGCGCCGGAAAGAAATAAGTGGATGAATAATTACAGGTATAAACACCTCGGGGCTATCTGAAGGGGTTTTTCCTCTTCTTCTGATATTCTTTTAAACATTTCCGCCTCTTGAATTACTCTTCTGAACAGTTTTTCTTTAGGTGCCTTCACAGCCCGCTACTTCAAAGCCGACATGGTGATGAGCGGGCTCTTATGGTCATTTGTATTTGTATACAACTCCCACCCCCCGCTCTATATAATGCTCTCTTTACCATAGCCCTCCCTCCCCTTTGTCTTCATCCACTTATCATTTGAGTGCCCATCATATCTGTCCCTCTTTGATACAGCTAGGGGCCACAGCTTACACATGACAGTATGTGAACAAACACACACAAATACTCAGGTTTGTAAAAAATAAATGTGCATTTGTGAAGTTATATCTTTAGGTATCTATTGTAATTGACATGTTACACTCATTTTATGATGTTTGACAGAACAGACAAAGCATGATCAAGAACATATTTGAAGTAGTAATGGAAATGATCTGTTGGCTCATACAAAAAGATAGATACACTTTATCTACAATTATCTAGCACCTCCGAGGATATCTAATATGTATTGGGTATTTATCCTTACTTCTAATGCCATTAAAGTAACATTAAATGTATCAGTAAAAAACATGAAACAACAATACAAAATATTACATGCAACTAGGATGAGGAAACTTCGCCTGTGTTCTTGTAGTCTCAAAACAAAGAAAATGGATTTTGGCTCAGAGCAATCATGGAGACTTGCTGTCCAATCATCATCCTCATTTCCCTGGATCATTTTTAGACTTCATACAACCATAATCTTGCGCTTACATACATCACAACAATAGCAATTTCCATATCTGCCAGTTCTTACATCCCATAGCACTCATCCACATTAGGAACATCCATCATTAGCAGCTTTTTTTTAAAGTATTTTTGATTTGGAAAGTAACATGGATGCAACTTGAAACTTCCAAAGTGTTGAAGTATTTAGGAATGTATTTAAAAAGCAAAACATCCTTAGAAAGGCATTTGGAGGTGCAAGATTTTCGACATGAGCTTTTGCTGCCTTCTAGTGAAAGCTGCTTTTCTTTTAGGCCTCTTAAATCTGAGCGGCGGGGTCCTTATCGTAGCCAGTCAGAGGATGGGAGGCCCCCGTGCCGCTCATCCCAGCCCCTGGGTCTGTATGAAGGAGGGATTAGGGAGGCCTCAGCCTGTGTTGCTGCCATTGTTTACCAGGGGACTAGGAGCTGAGCAACCCCCATGTCAGCACAGCGATACAATAGGAAACAAGGAAGTGGCAAGATCCTAGAGACTCGCACACACATATGCCATTCCCTTGATCTTGGAGGATCAACTTTGTATTATTCGGGAGATAAAAGGAGGAGGAGGAGGAGGAGGAAAAGAGCAGAGGTAGGGGAGCTTGTAAGCGACAACAGCTGATTTCTGAATCGATGTGAGAATAAGAAGGAGGTATATGAAAGAGTTAGAACATGAAACTTTACATTACACCCTGATAAAAAGAAGCTGGCTCTTGAAGTGGGTAAATGTTATTAATCTGCATGATACGGAAATGATGGTTTGGTTTGGAGAAAGTGAATCTTTGTACGCTGAGAAACTTATATTTAAAGAAAGAAAGTGTCACCCCAACCCTTCCCAGACATGTTTACAGTCTTTCAGCAGTGTTCCGGTCAATTTTCAATTTTAGTCTGTGAAATTAAATGTCAAACAAGCAGGAAATTCCCTCACCCTAGACAATGACACGGAGCTGTTTAATAAGCCCAACTGTTAAATTCCAGTGACTAAGTTTACACAGCCAAATAAAACAAACATGATATTGGTTTCCCAAAGAAACTGGCTAATACAGTAAACCGATTGCAGTCCGTGTACAGGTGGGGAGAGCGGGAAAGTGTTTCAGGGCGACGTGTTGTCCTCACAGCTTGTTGACGTCTTTGTGTGACCACAGTTTCCACATCACAGGGAGTTTCACAGCTCATCCGACAGTGAAGAAAAAATGCATACAGCCGAATATCAGATGCTAGGTTTTAGTGCTTGGTAGTTTTCAGACAATGATCTGCAAACAGCTGACCTTCTGTCACACCGACAGGAAAGTGACCTAGCAACTGACTGTTATAAGTCCGCAGAGAGCTTCATCAATACTCATTGTGTAAAAGCTGCTTTAAATGCCGACCTCAAACCAAAAAAGTAACGTGCTGAATACGCTTTTTATTGACTCAAGTCTGAATACTGGGAACATATACACTGATCAGTCTTTATGAGCAGGTTCTTGACCAATTGAAAAAGCCCTTCCTCTTCGTCATGAATAAGACTCTCCTCTGCTACTCTATCTCTGTTCTTACTTTGGTTCAACACACATTTGCTATTTTCTTCTCTGTTGGATCCACATTTGTGCCTCCCCCAAACCCATAAATAACCAATAACGCCCACTAATACCAGATGTTTTAGGGGAAACAATTGTACTCATCTATGTAACAAAAAAGATCTGTATTTAAAAGGGTTACAGTCTCAGTCTATTCCCAGCATTTACTCTTTATTAGTACAACCCATTATCAAGCATTGAACAGCAGCAGCTACTTTATATTATAGATAACTTCATAACAGATCGACATGGCTTAATATTTATTTCCTCGGCAACACGGCAGCGCTCAATGAGCTGGTGGAAATTTAGTAAGATGCTCGGAAACCCTTCAGCAGGACACACTGGTCCTCCAGGTTAAATATGATGTTCTTGAGTTTCTTCTCCATCTTATGACACTTTTGGAGCTCAGAAGTACCATGAAGTTATCTCGCAAACAAAGAAAGTTGATTTGGAGCAGAACGATGCTTATAAACTGCTAAGATGATGAAAGAAGGCAAGAAAAGAAATGGATAGTTGGGAATGCAAAAAGGATACTCTGACCATCTCCCGTCTGCTGGGGTTTGACTTCTTAAGACAATACAGCCTCCGGATCCCTTGTAAAACACTTGCTTGTGTTAATCCACAACATAATACACACAGCCGGCGAAAGTTTGTCATATATAACAACACTGGAGGAAAACACACCATTCAGCAAACACAAGCCTATGGAGAATCACATGCAGATTAGCACGCAGAAAACATTAGTTACAAACAAATGACTTGATGTAATGCACTGCCGTACAAGCTGCAGATAAAGCTTTATCCAAAGACAACACTAATCTTTTTGTTTGGCCACTTCTTCTGAAAGCTGATATATTAATCTAACAGGGAAATGTCCCATGAAATGCATAATGGGAGTATTATTTATCACTGAATAGGATAAGGAGGAAGCGATTAGAAGCGTTTATACATGACATTTTAACATTAATAATAAGGGCTGTGATTAATCCGGCTTTTAGTCTATTACAGTCATTTTGAGTGAACATGGAAAATAATATGCTAATCTTTTCAGAAGAGACAACAGCACAGGGATTTTTTTTAGTTCCCTTCTTCTTTAGACCTTTATTTTTGGAATGTACTGTACATACTGTATATTCAAGAAGGCATGAAATAATCCAAATATAGTTCCCAGGAGAGTTAAGAAACAGACAAATATTATAAATCATAACTGCCTTTCAGTCATTCAGATGATGCTCTCACAATGAGTCCGAAAGCGGTTTACTGTAACACACAATGCTTTTGAGAAATAGTTTCTTTTGGCTGGTAAATGCTGACAACATCCAGCCTCCCACTAATGCTTGGCTGCGGAGGGTGATAATCTGACAGGGAAGTTATCAGCTAGGGACGACATAGTGACAGAATTTGGGCAGCATCTTATGGTTATCTTTATTATTGATTAATCTACAGATTTCTTCTCGAATAATAAATTACAATTTCTCAGAGCCCAAAGTTAAGTGTTTGGGGTCATTTCTGTGCGTTGACTGAGTTGCTCTGGTAAAATGTGTGCTAATTTTTGCTAATCTATTTATCTTATCTCTTTGTAATACTTGACATGAAGTGTAGAACCCATGCTCTTAAAAGGGAACATGTTCGTTGAAAATAAATACAACCAAGCGCTCAAACTATTTATCAACTGCAGAAAAGTAATCAACAATTGACCATTGTTTGTCTTTAATGAGAGTATTTACTGATTTTACATTGTTATTACACTAAATATTTTGGGATTTTAGCTGGTCAGATTAACAAAAGCAACCTGAAGGCATTACAAAGGGACATTTCAGAAGCACTCGAAATCATAATCAAAAGGAAGGAGTGATCCGCAGGAAGACAGGAGAACAGCCGTCAGTCAAGGCAGACCGAGTCGTAACATGGGTTGCCTTGTCACACGTTAAAACCACAACACTAGGAAAACAGCCCCTTCTTCTGTAGGGCTCCCAGGCCTATAGTTTCCGATCCATCCCTCCCATCCATAATCAACCCCCCCCCCCTCCACCCTCCACCCTCTAAAACAACCATGCTCAGCCCTTTCAAGTGGCAGGTAGACGGGGCCTGATACGCCGCTACCGCCTTGCAACCAGCGGGCTAATTACAAGGGAAGCAGCAACAAGTGAGCATTGTGTGGAGTCCCGAAGACACACGGGGAAAGAAAGTGCTCTTTATCTTGCCACAACCATCCCCCCCCCCCCCCCAACCCCCCCTCCATCCCACCCTCAACAAAAACAATCTCTGAGAAGCTTTGCGGTTGGCAGTCCAGGGTTGGAGAAAGAGAAGAGTAGATTTGGAGACGAAGGTGAAGAAGTGGAGGCACATACCATCACACTTGCTCACCATGTTTGTGTAACGCGATGCCGGATGTGTAGTGCTATGCAACAACGAGTATTAAATGTTTAAGGAAGTACGCCCTACAAGTACTTCATTTAGATTATATTCTCAATCACAGTGTAGGGTAACTAACTTAGAGAGGTTGTGGTTTCCTGGGACACGTTTTCTGCCTCCCTGCACAGATAAATGCAACTCTTATGTGCAAAAGTGAAAGGAAGTAAATCTTGTCTAGGATTTTCTTTCCAAGAAAAACTCAAAATAGTGTGTAAAATGTTGACTACACTAACTTTTTTTTAGGCATAGTTTGAATCTGGTGGCTTGAGGTTAAAGAGGTAGAACAAAAATATACAAAGACATCTAAAAGGAAAGGCAAAATAAAGAATCCCTACATTTATTTATTTTAAAACAATTCATAGTTTATATTGTCTAACTGTGGTGGAGCAAAGAAGAAACTTCCCAGAAGCCGTAACACTGGAATTTAAGCTTATTTTCCCATTGACTTGTGCTACTGTGGTGAGCTTGAGGTATTTTTAGAGCAATTATTTCACCAGGAGATAGTCGGCATCAACAGTCATCTATTTTTGACCCATCAGCGACCCATTTAAAATCTCCCATGACCAACAGCTGGGTCATTACACATTAAGACAGCGGGTTGAAACACTCAAGCAAAATCACATTTTCCAGCCATAAAGTAGAGTTTCTGATACAGCAGATTCCCAATTCCCTGTGCCTCATGTCAGATCAGCCGACAGTAAGTGTGATCTCATAAACATGCATGTCTGCTGTTCAGCAACGTCTTGTCTGCAGGAGCAGGGGGGTAAATTCAGGTAACAGGATTACACAGCACGTGAAAAATGAATTGGGCACAACCGCTCATGTTTGGTGCAATTAGTCAGCCTATCCATGGATATTGGTTCTCATGGATGACTTGAAGGGATTTTATGATTAATTTTGTAAGGCCTGTCTGGCTGGATGAGTGATACTACATACTTGAAATCTTTCCACGAGCATTTCAGATGTTTGTCTTAGCGGTTTAACATTCAGAACAGCTATTAAAGCAGCATCAAACCTCTTGCCATTCACACACAGTGCAAACAGATGGGGAAACGTCATGTGAAGCGCTTCACGGTGACGACATCAATCAGATTCCAACTTCAGCAAAGGCGTAAACAAAAACAAGCCCTTTTTTTCGGCTTTACCTCACAAGGCTGCGGCTCTCATGAGAGAAAGCATGTTTTAAGAAGTGCTTCATTTCATATGGCATTAGGCGGGAAACAGCACAGTTCAAAGTCAAATCAGAGCACATGTTAAATTTGAGAACGATCTGCAGTGCGACTGATCTCACACTAACACTCTTTAAAACTAAATGGATTTCAGCTGTGTCAAACTAACTGGGCGTCAAATGTTTCTGGTTTGCAATTGAACATAAAAAGTAATGGTTTTTGGGCTTAAATGACAGAGGTGTACTCATTATAGATCTCAATCACATTTGACTATATTTAAAGAAGCATAACTGCCAGAAAAGCCTAACTATAAGCCTCTATATGTCTTAAATAAATGTGTCAAACATCACAAAAATAATTCTGCCATGAAACAGTCATTAAATATTCGTGATATGATAACAAATATATTTTTTGGAGATGTTTAGAGTTCAACTATACTCCGTTCACACTTGGTAGGGAAAGGCGCCACAAAGGGTTACACATTTTCAAGACCATGCAAAACAAATGAAGTACAAATTATGCAAAACTGCCCAGAAGTAATATTCAAGCCTTGATCCAAATAGACTAGAACAAAAAAAACACCAACACTTCCATGCCCACAATCATGCCATCTCCGTTTGGTACAGATACAATTCTGACTACTGAGGATTTATTTGCGCCAGCCAATAAAGAAAAGAAAAAAAGATCATCGGCCACTGGACATGAAACAATTTCATCCCTGAGTGTGTATTTCTTCTGTATTTCTTCTTATGTCCTTAGCAGTGGTGGAGTAATATGAAAAGAGTATCACCACTAACATTGTATATTATAAAAAAACAAACATTGTTATATTTTCCAGAATATGTCCTGAAGCACATTTTCAGAGTTTGGAATTGATGCCAAATATTTTTAAATAGCAGCTGAATGGCACAAACTTCCACTGGAGTCCAAAGTCGGACTTAAACATTAGGACCTCAGACCCTTCCGAGGTACTGACACAAGAAACCATATGGAGAAAAACAATGACCAGCAGGAATAATAAAGAATAAAAACAGAAGCTGACTTACAGATGGAGAAACAGAGCCGTTGGGGAGGTAGGGGTCAGGCAGCATCAGGAACGGATACCCCGGATACGCTGGTGTCTTGTACATGCCTCCATCTTGCTGCTTCAACACTGCCAGGACATGAAGAACAGTAAACAAGATTTAGAAACTCAATAACTCCAATAATGTTTTAAAGGGACTATTTATAGTCAAACAGTTGTTTTCTTTAGAGTAAAATCCTTTGGTTTGGTGGCTGAAAGTAAGGGCATTAGCATTGCATTATTTTTAAATTAATAGAAGTTCCAAAATCTTGTGTTTAAGGAGTATAAAACTAAAATGTGATACTCACTCCCACAATGCTTAAAGATTTAACTGTGTCTCAGAACAAAAAGGAAAGGCCTGATTTCCGAAAAAAACGTGCATACAAAGTAGGGCAAGTATTTACAAGTGTTGTAGTTACTACATGTTATATCCTTGTGTGGGCACACACTACAATACTTAAGACAAAAGCGTTACAAGCGTCACCCAGCCTGAGAGGCGTGAACTCCTGTAGCCTATGTGTTAATTTATCTCTCACCACCAGCCATATTAAGCATCAGAGGCCTCTGTGGGTCAGCTGTAACTAGGTTATACCTGCTCTGTATGAAAACAGACACACACACACACTAAAGGTTTTTACTGTTTCACAGCCTCATCCCTTGTCATGGAAGGTGCCCAAACTTTTAATAAAACCAAGGCCATAACCAAGGTGACAGAAAACAAAATAATACAATCACGTAAGCACTAAATGTCTTTCCTGTAGGTTTCATTTTTTCCAAATAGACACATTTGAAACCACAAATCCACATTTAAAGTAGAATGTGCACATAGGAACACAATGCAACAACTGTTTTTTCCTTTCAGAAACGATTGGAATGAGTTACACAACTTGAGTACAGCCTGTGACGCCTATAATTAAAACTGCCATGTATACATTCTCTAAATGCGCCTTATCCTTGGGAGGGAAAGTTAAATTGCCCTGTTCTTTTTGGGTGGCAACCCTTCAGAAATAAAATAAACCTCTCAAGGACCCTGGTTGACCCCACTTTTGGCTAAGTATGGCAAAAGCTTCACTGCAAAAAATGTCAAGGGTTGAGTGTAAAGTGGAAAAAAGTATGTAAATCTAAAAATGGAATGCTAAAACTAGCAGTATGAGGAGAATATCTTCAACATATTTTATACACATAGCAAACATTGTTACATGACCACATCTTATGACTATATACAACCTAAAAGTAATCAAGAGTTCAGCAATTCAGAGTCCCTATTTCACCAGTTAACATGTTGTTATAGATATTTAAAGCAATATTCTATGAGAAACACAGGAAATCCCCAAAACAAAGTGATGTTTAGAGAGATAAACTGCACACGGTGGACATTTCTTGTAGTGTGCACCTGAACACAACTCTTTGAGGTTGGTTTTAATGCAGCAACACGTGTCCTGCTGACCAAAATAGTCCTTAGTTTGACACAGTAGGTGGGATTTTCTTTAACACTTCTCAGTCGTTTTCTGGGATAGCAGTGGCTACTCAAGCCGACACGACAGCGAATGTGTAAATTGATTTCTTCTCACCTCCGTCGAGATGCTCCCGGTGCTTTTCTGGGAAGCCCCTCTGCTCGCCCTGCTGTCCCCGTCTCACCGCCTGAAAGGCACCGACAACAAACACGGGGTCAAAAAGTACAGAAATAAAAGCACAAAAGTGTCAAACAGAGTAACTTAAGAGCAACCGTATCATACTTTATAGTGTGTGTTGGTTACATTGTGTTATCCCTTCCCTTTAATAAACCCCTGGTAGCCTGTGAACTTTACTACTGTAACCCCTGAAGGCAGTTTCATTCAACGCTTGTCAGCAGCGTGTAAAATAAAACAAGCTTCCTTACACACTCTTCCCGTGTTACATCCACACAGACACACACACGCCGTGCCACCTACCGCTGAGTTAGGACTTTGATTTATCTCCGATTCGTTCACCAGAGAGGACTTGAGGTCGGCCAGGTCTCTCTCTGTAAATGCGTTTTCTTGGATTTTCTCCTCTTGCTCCCCTTCGTCTTTGAACGCTATCATCTCATCATTCGCTCCCAGGTCGTCCCCACCGCCGCTGCTGAGCTGAGGCATGACTACTTCTCCCACCTCCTTTAGCGGATGTTTAATAACTTAAAAAAAGACGACCAACAAAAAGAAAACGTATTAATAAAGAGAAGAATTTACGGAGTTTCTCTCCTTGGTCTGGGGCGCCTCTAAAAGTGTAGTAACCCCCACCACATACAAGGGGAAAAAAGTTAAGATGTGTCGTCCCCCCGGCTGGCTGCGTTAGAGGACTAATGTTTCCCTACAACAGCAAACAGCTCATTTGAGCCTAAGACAAGGCGAGGAGTCCCGACATCAAAGGGCGCCGACCGGATGATTGACAGGTCCGATGACTTGTTGGGGGGTTGTAGCCTACGATTGTTTCTGTAGAGGGTTGAGCCTCTTAAAGAGACATCGCCTCCCTGAGCTCAGCTGAACAGCATTATTCATGACTTCCAGGGGCGCGTTCACGCCATCCTCGGTCCCTCGGCTGTAGACTGTACTGCTGCTGCTTTTTGCCACCGAAACTTCACTTAAGTCAAACGAGCAGAAAAGGCGTCAGTGCATATAAGAAGGGGTGCATTTAAAATATGATCCTTTCGTTCAATGGTCTTGCAACTTTCTCTTGCACTACCTTTATTTATATTCTGTTATTTCTTGCACTATTTTCATAGGTTTTTATTTGTTGCATTGTTTGAGGAGGCTTTGACTTAAAAATGTCTTTGCCACATTGTAGCTACTCAGTAGCTGCCACTGTTCATATGACAATAAAGTCTTTGAATTTTGGAAAACGTATTTGAATCAATATTGTAATGCTTATTACATGTTTTTCTTCCTTATTTCCACTGGTGGACAGTAACTTAAGTATTTACTCAAATACTGTACTTAAGTACATATCTGAGGTGCTTGAGGGCTTTAACATCACTTGTATACCAAAATTCTACTTCAACTAACAGCTGTAATTACTTGATAGTTTGTGACATTTTGCACTAAAAAGCAAACAATGAGCTTAAAAAACATATATTGATGAACTACCACAAACAATAATTGAAATAGGTAAAATGCTACGTAGACATTTAATAAAATATTTGAATAATCCTAATATCATATTACAACATAGACAGGGGCATTTTTTCTGACTCAACTACTTTTTATATTTAAATAATTAAATAATTTAAGTCATATTATATACAGCGTGACATCGCTTCTTGATAACAAATTTAAAAAATACCTCTTTCACCACTGAATATTTATTAAAGTACCTGCAGCTGGATGTTTTTGATTCAGTTTTATTTATATATTAATACTTATTTAAACATTTGAAATTAGGAGAACAACTATGATCCTAAAGCAACATTTGTACAGATTTTTTTCTTGTCACCACCAGGTTTGAAATCAAATCCTCTCTATATGACAATTGTACTATTTGAGGAACTAAAACACATTTTTACATTCAAATTTGGGAAGATGATTTTCTCCTCGAACGCCTAGCATGCTCATTACTGTCTATGTTGCCCTTTTTAAAAAAAAGAGTTTTCCCAAAGGATGTTTACATAATATTGGAGTCTTTGAAATTGAATTCTGGTCACATCAGTGCACATTAACCAGGATTTTAATTAATCGTATAACAGACTTCAAGTATACAGATCGATGCAGGATTAAATGGTGGTGAATTTTTTTTTCTTCTCATGAGCACTGGATTTAAAGTGACCCTTATCTCATTAACAAACTGTTATTGATTAGTAACTACCAGACAGCTCTGGTAAGAAAAATGTAACAATACTGGTTTCAAATGTCACTGTTTTCTCGGGGTGTTATCATGAAGTTAGTTAATAACTTTGGTAATTATGCATTGTGAGTTTTCTCCTATCCCAACTGTCCTTTTGTAGCGTCTGTTCTCACACTGTTCCGGTTTTTTTCCCGTTTTGGAACAAAAGCTCCTCGTTTGCATGGGCAGAAAAGTGGCATCTCAGGCAAGAATCTGCAAAATGTAGGACATTCTGTGAAAAACATCAGAAGGCACGGCATGCTCATCAATAACAGATGCACTGCATGTTTTTGACTGGTCCTTACATCCTTCAGATTTTGTAACAGTCTCAAAAACAGCGAAAAGTGTTAGCTGTTGCAAGTACTTGATTTGAGGAGGGGAAAGAAGATAAAACACAAAGTTCAAAGATGTAGACTTGAAGTTCTGATGTCTTATCAAACTCATAACTTGCCTTCCCTTATGTTCCTCCCAATGCCAATGCATTTTTAATGCTGAGACAGTAGCATAGCTGGTCTTCAGAGTTTTTAATTGAGAAATATTTATACACTCCCATGCTGTGACTTAATACTTGACTTAATCTGAGTCGGTTGCCTTGAATGAAAATGATGATCCACAGCTGGGAAACAGAATTAAATACAAACAGAAAATGGGCCCAGTATTTGCATAAAACTGCATATTTATACAATATCTTCGATGCATATTAATAAAAAGATTAAACTGAGCGGTTTTAATGTATGCAAATCTAAATTATAAATGAGTTGTTTAAACTCCTTGTTTATTCGCCTTGATTAAATATAGACAGCTGTTTTTCCAGAGAGACATCACCTCTCCTGTGCGGGCCACGCTGCCTCGTGAGCTCGCCGCGCTCTGATCTCAACACAGTTTCCCATGGATATCTGTGCTGATAGTTTCGCATCATCATCACATGGTTCACAGGTTCACCTAAGGCTATAGGCTAAAGTCAGCCTGTCTATCTGTATTTCTCTTATACAGATACACACATTCAGAAATGATGCATGTCTGTACACATGCTGTCTTTCTTGACATGCTTATGTAATTGTTTTTGTGTTTGTTGTGTGTTTATGGGTTTGTATTAGTGTGCTTTTAATAAGGCAAATGTGCTTTAATATGACCTGTAATTGTATTTCAATTATGTTCATGTGTTTTAACCTCTCCTAATAAAGCACTCAAATGTACAGTGTCCCTTTTAATATAAATGAATTCAAAAAACAAAAACAAATACTTTGATACTATCCGACCTACAAACACTTTTCACTGTCTTTGTATATACTATATAACTCTTTCTTTCTCTTTTTTGCTTTGAGCATTTTGATTGTTCCTGTCGGATCAGTCATATTTTGAATTCACACTACCCCGTCTTATCAGTCCAGAGGTTTTGTAATTCACACGTACCCCGAGCATCCTATCCTTTCTCATCATGTTTGATCTCCAACTCTAATGACTGTTGTGACATCACACATGGCAACAAAAGGCCAAATAAGGAAACATGATTCAGATAGAAAAGATGAGCAACCCACACAGAAAACAAGAGGATGTTGCTGTTGTGACCCCAGAAAGCGAGCTCTTCACATACACACGCAGATACGAGGGCTATCTCTGAACCAGATAAAGACTGTGGTTGTTATGATAAAGGCAGTGCGTTTGATGCAAAGAACTTATTATTTGTATTAATCTAAAGCATCTAGCAGAACGAAACATACATGACTGTGCAGTAATGCTAACAATTTAAATACTGTATGTCAGAAAGCTAATTACTGTGGATTTAACTTAACTGTCAATGCAGTACTGAGACAACAAAATACAGTTTAGCATCAAAACCAAAGTGCTAAAGTCCATTAAGTGTGCATATGGTTCAGGATGGAAAGTATAAATATACAATATATGATGGGGAATTCTTTGTATTTAGATATGTTCTAGCTTAAACATGCTGTCTAAAGTTTTTATTGACATCATAATTAATGTTTATAGACTAGTTTTGAGATAAAGCTAAGCTCTTACAAGACAGGATAGGACAACAGAATACATATTTCTGCTACTTAAAATAGTGTTTTCTTAAGACTAGCTTTAATGTCCTTAATAACCCGAAAACAGTGAGATCCTCACAATGGGGATAGGAAATAAGGGAAAACATCATACATGGACCAATCTTCTTTATATGAAGTATAATAGGGTAAATAAATGACTGTCACTCAATGCAAAACACCAAATATCCACTTCACTGTCAGCATGTCATCGACTCATTTTTTATATGCAAAGATCATTACAATGGGTCCTTTTCCATTGCTTAATCATTGGTGGGGGAAACGTTCCTTCTTTAACACGCTTTATTTTTTTACATAGATGAATCACAGTTGGTTCAAAAAAAGATTATATACTGTGCTTTCTAAAGAAACATCAGGCGCATTAAAGCGGCAGAGTAATTAAATCATGTCCTTTCATTGGGGTTAAACCACATCCAAGCAAACTGCTCTTAACTGGAACCACTTGTGTGCTTTTTATTGGTAGTTTTCCTACAATCAAAACCATGTTCTTCTAGGCAGCATCAAGCCAGCAGTGTGGAACCTGAACAAATCTTTTAACAGTTTTATTTCGTGACTAACTTTTTGCAGAGAAACAGTGCACTTATTTACTCTAATGTCAAATATTCAAAGTGGTTTTATTGAGATTATGTCAGATTTATGTTTAGTTGGACCACCTCCAATGTAACAGAAAGAACATTTAAAGGTTATGGATAGATGATTCTGTTTTAAAGAAAATTGAATTAATCTTGTCTTAAAGCTTTCATCAGATGTTTTGCCCTACTTATCCTCTTATTTGTTGTCTGAGATATGTCTTTTGGGACAGCCTGTAGTTAAAATGTTGAACCACTACAATTGTGCAAAATACATTGTTTTTCTTTTAAACAAATGGGTTGACTTATGTAGTGCACAGAGAGGATGCCACGTAGCTAGTGTGAAGTTGGGTTTAACGAAATCAGAATTTTAATCAATATTTGATAAGTAGCATTACAAAGCTCTAAATGTGAGTAACAGCAGGAACTACCACTGAGAATAGAGATCACATTGACACCAAAAAGATTGTAGTTTGAATGATGTAAAAATGTGAAAAATGTTGTTTCTTTCCTGAAATGTTTCCCAAAAGAAGTCCTTGAACCTTCTCCTGTAAAACCATGTACTGGCCAAATACACAAAACAAGTTTCTCCCCTCATGTAGCTGCCTGAGCACTCAAACCCGAGGCGCAGCAAAATAAACCCTAATAAAACCCCTAATATGTTGTGCCAGATAATGAGGCTTATTCAAGTTCTAGTTTGCTGAGTGTGTGCTGATTTGAATGTGTCTGTCTCTTTTGATCCAACAGAGTGCAGTCCCTTTACCTCTTCGTTAGCTCCTTATCAAACATTTATAAGCTGATATCACAGATCTGTGCAGGGCTTCGGGGGTGAAATCAACAAACATAAACAGTGAAGGAAAAGAGGTTTGAAAATACATCACTGGTCTTCAGGAGAGGATCACGGGATGAGATGCAAAAACGCTCTTTTTGTGACTTTGTGTTCAGATTGCAAGATGGAAATGTTATCAATGTACAATTTGATCCTATCTTGAGCAATTAAAACAAAATCTAAAGTTAGTTTAGCATTTACATGAGATCAAATTACAAAATAAAAATCTATGGATCCCTTTGCTATACATTTACTTTGAAGAAATTACAATATAGGCATTTCATGCTCATTTAAATGAATGACAGTTAAAGCAAAAATTGAAAGAAAGCTGCTCCAAGGATAACGTTGTGCCATCCTTTATTCATTCCGTGCAAGCAGTCACTTTGTAATATAGATACCCCCTTTCTTTGTTTTTAACCGTCTGTTCTCTGTTCGGAACTAAATCTTTGAAATGCCTGCACGCAGCCTGCGCTCTTGTCCCAGTGTACTCAGAGGAAGGAACAAGCGAGCTGTGGTTGGAACAGCTCCATCTTCACTCCAGTTCATGAACTTTTTAAAGACGTGCATTAACAAATCATGCACCGGCTTATGAAAAACAGGGCTGATAGTGACTGGAAAGAGCAGCAAAAAGAGCTTCTGCGTCACGCCATGTCACCACCAACACAAACACACCGCAAGGTTTTTCTCAGTGTGTCGCCTAGCTGATGGAGGTGAGGTGAGGTGATTTGCAGGTTTATGCATTGGGTGTGAAGACTGAGATAGGAAGATGATGTTTAACATGAATCACATGACAGGTTGTGTTTAATTTCTTCAAGTAAAGTAACAAATAAACTGTGTGGGACTTACACTGAGGGACCTTGTTATTGCAGATTCTGTCAGGATTCAACATATGGTTCGGGAACAGATACATTAGATGCTAATCATTAATCCTTTCCAAATGTCTTATTGATGTTTGCTGTTTTTATACATCTTTTTGTGCTGTCATGCTTGACTTTGCCTGTATTAAGTGTCACGGGGCAACAATGCGTTAGACACAAGATACACATCAAATAAGTGGCATGAATAAATTAGGGGAAAATTACAAAAGTCATGTTGATAACGTCACATTATAACATTAGAATGATAATGTGTAACACGAACAATTTAATAAACCTTTTCCTGAATTTGGCTGAAAAAAGTTAGTTTACTTCTATCAGCTTTTTTTGATTACATTAGATAAGAATGAGATGATGAGGAGGATCAGACCTTGGCCTTTTGGTCTGCAGGTTAACGTGCCCTAAGTACACACACTCTCTCTCACACACACACACACACACACACACACACACACACACACACACACACACACACACACACACACACACACACACACACACACACACACACACACACACACACACACTCTCACACACACACACACACACACACACACACACACACACACACACACACACACACACACACACACACACACACACACACACACACACACACACAGCACGGGGAGAGACGTGCTGTAATCTGGGAGGCAGGGAACAAAGGGCCTCGTTAATGCAGAGACTCGCAGGGGCCTTTGATGTGGAGCCAAGCCATTCACTCCTCACTTCTCTCTCTCTCTCTCTCTCTCTCTCTCTCTCTCTCTCTCTCTCTCACAGACACACACACACACACAGACACACACACACACACACACACACACACACACACACACACACACACACACACACACACACACACACACAAACACACACACACAGGAAGACAGAAACACGCATATAAGTACACGAGGACTTGCTCATGCAGCCTTTTACCACAAAACGCCTCAAACACACACTTTTTGGGAGAAAAATGCTAAAAAGAGTGTAGTCTCCCTGAGTTGAGGCAACGTGCCTGCTATTTAAAGCTTGATACATTAGATTTGAATCAGGCGACACCACACACGCTCATACACTGATGAACCACAAAGCTGCAGCTTAGCTCAATGGAAACAAACTTTTTTTCCCTCCATTGTACATTCTAACTCGAATAGTAATATCACGTCTTAACATTCATACAAGTTATGTTCAGCTTGTAAAATAAAAAAAAAGAAGACATAGGTTGCTGGAAACTGAATGTTGGTTCCTAGTAAGAAGAAGTAGTTGTGGTAATAGCAGTTATGAATAAAATCAGAGTGTTTATGAGGTGTAGTATATGACATATTTGCTCATATATCAGACTTTGTGAGGTGTGGTTCGATTACCTATTTTTCAGCCTTATTTTCCATGCTTTGTACAGTATTTTGGTGTAGCAGCTGTGTACTGGCCTTAATGTAATTATGCAAATTATTAGTACGAGTGTCATCCTTATTGTTATTGTTGTTATTATTATAGTTTCTGAGTGGCTAATCCCTCTTGTGATGCAGGGATGTGCAGCTGTCTGGTTAGTGCGGCCGTGCTGTTGTTCTCCTCTGCAGAGCCAACCTGATATTAGTGGTGAGTGTGTTCACCACAGCAGAGAGGCCTGGCTCTGTCTGTGATCAGGGTTCTGCACAGAGCTTTGCCAACCAGAACACAACACACTGCATGAAACAGGACGCTAATAATCAAAGTCTGAATCTGGTTAGACTTTGTCTTTTCTGCTTTGGTCTCATATTTACAGATTGATTTCAAAGATATACTCAGTTTTTGTAATCATATATTTTAGATCTTGAATTGCTTCTGCAAAATTTGCTTTGGTGGTTTGGGTCTAACAAATTCACTGAAGAAGAAGCAAAACACACAATAATTTGCTTTCAACGGTAAAACATTTTTGAATTGTAGAACATTTGAATTGATGTGACCAACTTAACAATATGATTGCTATTTTCTGACACACCCGTCCTCCTTAAGCTGTGATATAAATCAACTGTAGGGCTCTGTCGTCTTTAGTTAAATAGAATAAATGACTACTTTGCAGAGTAAAACATGTATTTGAAAGCAATAATAACTATGCTTTTTAGCAGTAATAGCCTTCAAAAACGTTCACTCTTATAGTTTGTTCTTTTTTATTGTAGTGTATCCACCTTGCAGAAGCAGAAATGTTGCAACAGATATATAACACTTTTAGAATAAACTCACTAGCAGGCCTCACACTCCCCGTTCCTAGCTTCCCATGAAAACCATGTTGTTTAAAATTGTCACCGAACCAAATCTCAACATTTATCCTAGCCGCGTCTACCTTTACATGATGGTCGACATGGCTGCCAAGAGGTTGGGAAAAAAAAGGAGAAGAAATCACTTTGTAACTGGCACAAAGAGAAACTTGCGGTGATGCTAATGAGTTAGCCATATAGAGTCCACAGATGGTCCATTATGTGTGGAGTTCGACATAAATGGTAGAGCAGGGCAGAGAGAGTGGGTGGCCACGTCCATACTGAAGCAATGGGCAGCTCAAGGACACACACAGAGACACACACCTTGGTTCCTTGAGCTTTTCCTCATTAATTAAACTGAAGATCATTTTGATTTATGGTGGTCTGTTTTTCCTAAAGGTGAGAGCTCAATTTGGATTGAAACTGTTCTTAATGTTTGCTGACAGCCATCTCTAATGGTTGCACTCATTTCACGAAAAGAACAGAGACCTACATGTATGCAAACACACACACATGCAAAGACACCCACCACACACTGACAGCTGCGACACGCCAGACAATTCACCTACAATGACAAGGAACAAAACTAAAACTAAAAACACAATTACAGGCTCGACAAATCCACCATTGTATTCGCTCTCCTCTGGGTTTCTCAAAAAGAGGAGCGTCACAAATCCAGAGAGAGATCAGAGCGCTCTCGAACTAAGCCTCCATTTACTCTGATGGCAGGCCTATTAAATGCGTGCGTCCACAGTGGTCTCTTTCTAGTGGTGAGTGGGCGGCTCAGAGTCCTGCAGTTGACAGTTAGCAGCAGATTCTGGGATCAGTTTTTCCGCAGTAAAGGGACTGATGTGGCACAGAGGAGGATGTGGAATCGTATGATGGATCATTGTTTAGGTTTGGGGAGTGGGTGTGTGAGCCTATGTGTGTTTGAGTGTGTGTGTGTGCGCGTATGTCTTTCCATGCTAGTTCATGCACTTGAAGATCAAGGATTCAGGATCGGCCCCACAGTATGTGCATACATGTGTGCAGTCACACATCTGCATGGAGGCAGCAAACACATGTGCTAGTCTGCACATTACATGTATATGCATGCATGTGCACACACTTCCTTAAATATAACTAAGGATAGGAAGTCATTAGTGGCAAAAGTTGAAAAAAAGTGTAATTTCCTCATCTTCAATCAGGACTAGTTTTCCCACGCAAAGCATTAATTCAAGAAGGACTGGCAGTCTTACACAATAAAAAAACATTTAGCTCCATATTCGAAAGATTTGAGATGAACTTGAAGAACTAATGTTACATTGTGGAATCAAAAAAATGATTGAATAAATAATGTATCTACTGCTTCAGATTGATGTAAAAATGATGTCATCAAACCAATTAAAGCCCCACTGTGATCTGATTTCCGGAACACCAATTTATTATAAGCAAAATAAACACAAAATATATATAGCTGATTTACTGTTTTGTGTAAGTCTGCAGTCAAATCTTCCCCAAAACTCTTGGAATTGTCTATAAAATATATTTTTACTAAGTTTTTTCTCCTTTCAGATGTTTTGTCATGACCTAATTGGGTATTAGGGTGTAATGCACAGCTACTGTTTGTATCAATTTATTTCACAGAAAAAAATCATTGCACAACAGAAAATTTGACACTGAAGAAAATTCAAATGATGTGAAACTTATGAATTTAAGTTACATTTCTTAATTGATCTACAGATGTTTATTATTGATGTTGGGTAATATGTGATTAAAGGACAACAAAATGAATATCACTGTAAAATTTGGTTGCTGTGCATATTTGTTCAGAGATATAACTAGTGTCTTGTTGAATTTGAAATATTTTCTTAGATGTATTGATTATTCACAGTGTTTTTTACATGGCAAATGTATTTCAGACTGCTCATTAAACAGTGCTATTGTCAGAATAAACAAAAGGCTAAAGGGAAAATCAACATGGTTGTCCCTCCTGATAAACTGATATTTAACATTTGACAGTTTTGCAGGTCTGAGTTCACAATTTCTACATATGCTTATATAGTTCAAATTAAAGTTTGAAATTATTTTAGATTTGCTGGAAACACAAATGCAGAATAATACTTGAATTTCTAGCTTTTCCCCTGTTTATGATAAAGAGTTGTGCTATATTATTGCTAGAGCCAAGAAAATGTATGTTACAGATTAAATGCGAGAAGAGTCACAACACTGAAGGTCATAACAGACAGAAAATACTTTAAAAAAAGATGTGTCCCAGCTCTCTGTGATGTTGTTGAATTCCCTTACCATTACAGAGCCCCAACCGCCTCATCTAAAGACAAGGTCAAATGTAGGGAGTATCGTGCAGGACAAAGAAAACATCCTGGCCTTTTTTTTCCTCCTCAGCAAAACTGGCAGCAGAAATGGAAAGACTACAGAAAGGAGTTTCACTAACTGTGTTGCCTTAAGAAAAGCACAGAAAGACTGCTGAGGGAGACAAACTTTTCAGTCCCTGATTCAAGGCTCATTGTTTTTTTTTTTTTGGTGTGTTGTTAACCATTTTGCATCCCTGAGCAACATTTATTTAATTTAAGTATAATCAGAGCAAAATAGGAGTATATCTTTACATAAAAGCAAGCAGCTATCTTTCCCAACTGTCACATGTCTCGTAGCAGAATTGCTTTCAGGTCTATCAAAGATGTTGTGGCTGAAAACATGTTTGTCTCAGCATCTTCTTTGATGGATTTCTCCCTGAACATTCGTTGGACATCAAAGGATTATTTGTGTTCCTGTTCTGATTTGTTCTACTATTGATGTTTCAGATTGTTGACAAATGTTTTGCTATCAAACTATGTTAAAATATATATAGTAAAGTGATTCTCAGAGAGCGCCAAGGATGTTTCATAAATGTAAAATAATGTAGGTTACCGTCGGGTGATTATCTGCTTCAAATGAATGAATTCTTCCAAGGTTCATGATACACCCTCGAATAAGTTTCATAAAGTCAGGCCAGTAGTTTCTTACATAACACAATTTAAAAAACAGACAAGAAGACAATTACTAAAAGACCAAACAATGTACATATATTCATTGCTGGATGTCAAAAGTTGATCTTATGTTCTCTTAATTTGGCCAAATATAAATACATGACATTTTTCACAGCATTGTTTTACGATTTATCCTTTAGTTATCTTTGTGGTGGGTCAAGGGTAGCAAAGGAGCAGAAGCAGAATTCTAAGTCAGAAAAGTTAAATTAACTTTTAAAAAGACAATCAGAGGTGAAGAGATGAATACTTATTATCATATTTTTCTGTATAGTGACATATTTAGTGAAGAAAAACCACCGTATTTGAATGACATGCACTTCCAAAGATGTTTTTGTTTCTTGGCATTAACACATTACTGTCTGCAGCAAAGAGCTTTTCAGCGTTCTGCTTCTCTAGAGACCAGCTTCTGTTGGTCATTAGTTCAGTCTACCGTGGTCAGCTGCTGCTGGCAAGGGGAGCGAGACTGACCTCTTGAGGTAGAAAATGGAAATGTATCTGAATGAAGGACTTCAGAAGAAGGTGCAAGCTCCCCCGCATCGATACAGCGGGAAGATGAGGGGAGGCGTAGGTTGATTGTGTGTAGAAAAAGCAGCAGTAGGCTAGCTCTGATCTAAACTCTGTTGAATGTTAAAGTTAGCTTTTTAAGGGCACCTCACCGAAATTATACATATATTATATTCAGCTGGCAAAACTTGTTTTACTTACTTTTTAGATGTATCATGATTTCTGAAAAGTAAAAATAAATGTACTGTCTGAGTTCCACTTCATAAATTGTTGTTAAAACCATGGCTTGCCTCTCTTAGAACCTATCATTATTCTAACTTGTGCAAAACCAAAAAGCACATTTGACATTGTACCAGACTTTTGAAAAATTATTTGATCCCATCTGGGTTTGATCGCCAAATCTTCACAATACTTAGCAGATTCTTCTTCTACTACCCATGAGGGGACTCCTAGTGTATGAAACAGAAAAACCTTAGGGTTTATGGGACATTTTATGACGACTGGAACGCTAATGTATTACATACTCACATAATTTTACTGTGACTTCTGTCTCATTAAAAATATGGACGCCAGAAGAGCTACAGCTCTGGGCTGTTTGGAGAGGCTGCTGAGTTGGTTTGAGAAAACCTGGTTTATACTTAAAAGGAAGTTTTATACAAACTATTATTGAATAAGTAAGTTTTATGATCCAAGTCAAGGATCTTTATAAACCACTTAAAACACACAGCATGATTTCAGATGTTTGTTATATGTTGATGACAAAAGTCAACAGGGGTTTTTTCTCTGTTAAAATAGAATATCTAGAGATTTAAGGCCTTCGTATGACTCATTGTGCACACATGAATGGAAATCTTGTGAGTATATGATTAAACATAAGCTGCAATTTGTCTTTACTTAAACTTTTTTAAGGAATTTTAATTATGACTCACAATTTTCCGATCATAATTTGGGGAACAACATAATGATATTGGTTTTCTATTTGAGGCATCTTTTGTGTCATGTCAAACAACTTAATTTTTTATAGGCATTTTCTTATTTTATTATGAAACATTAGTTAAAAATATTTAACACCTGTAGTATGCATATGAGTTGTAAAGGAGGACAAACAATACTCCAAGGAAATACCAAGTTATTGTCACAAACTGAACTTCAGAGCTGGAAGAATCGTTGTGAATGTATAAGTGGCTGTTATTTTGGCAAAAAGCGGGATATTCTTCATTACTCTGCTGAAATTGATCCTTTTACTGCAAACTGTTTGCTGATGTGCTCGTGAGAACTGTCAGAGGGCGATTTACACGTCAAGCTAAAGTAAAATATAATCCAGCAATATGAAATCTGTGAGCCACTGTGTCGGGGTTGGTTGGGCTAGATGTATGAGAAACAGAGGCCTTGTAATCAGTTCACTGTGACTCGCTTCTTGTGTGCGACACTGGGAATGGGGGGTTAATTACATTAATCCAAAACAAATAAACGTTTGGCAGCCCTTGAAAGGCTGTGGGAAATGGTTGAAGATTGAACCGACTTTTGAGTCCCCAAACCTCAAGCTTTGATGGTTTTTACTCGACTCAGAGACGGAGAACACAGATTGGATATCCAAAGGGAACTGAGTTACTCCTCTTGGCTCTCTGTCCTCCTCTGCGTCTGTCCTCCTTTAAGTTTTGTCCTTTCCTATCTTCCTCACCCTCTTGCTTTTCCCCTCTTTGCTATTCTACTACTTCCTTAAGGCTTTTTTTCCCATCTCTTTCCCTCAGGTCAAACTCCATTTTTCTTTATCTTAGTTTACGTTCATATTTGCAACACAATTGGGAAAGCAAGTGAATGAAAACAGCATCGGCTGAATTAAGATGAATTTTCTTTGGGTTGCTTTAGCATAAGCCCACGTCACTTTTGCACATTGTTTTCCCTTTTTAGTCTGTGTTTTCATGTCCATTACAGTAGGGTCTTTGCTGAGCATTGGTCTAAGACAGCAATTATTAAATGTTAGCATGGTAACATGCCCAATTGGTAAACACTGTTAGCATTATAGGTGCTAAACATGTAGGATGAATGAAGACTCTTGTCTTGTTCAGCCTCTGAGAAATTTTCATTGCCAAAAATAGCACAATATTATTTATGCAGCTCTGGTTGTCAGGTCTTAGTTCTTTTAGTGTTTTTTCGCTGCTCCATGCTTTCTCACTATGACAGTAAACAAGCACAATGACTTCCCCAATGCTTGTTTGCAGACAACAAACCCTGTAATGAAGAAGACTGAGAGCCAATCCCAAACCCTGCAGATTCTGTAACCTATGGTTTTGACATACTTTCACTCCAACATACAATAAGTGTGTGGGAAATGGATGTGAATGGGACTCTTCTCACAGTATATCATCGAAGTCTTGTGGACCAATCTTGGGAACAAACATTATTCTCCCAGGCCCTGTTGTTATGGAGTGTACTTGTACATGTTCGGGGTCATGATGGTGATTTATAGTGATGGCACACTGGAAGCGCTGCACAGCCTAATTTGTTCTGGTTTTCCTGATTGGGAAGATTATAGGGCCGTCGTTGCAATGGCGACAAATGTGTCACCGCACATATCTCCCCATCCACTCTGTCTGCTCATCGTTACAAACACACAGGAAACAATTGGAAACATTTCTTAAAACATGACTTCTGGTGGGATTGGACTCTAATTTGAATGTCGTAGTGATGTATAGCTGTTGAGGGTTTTTAACATTTTTGCGTTAAGCCTTTATTTGGGGTTCTGTCGTGTACTGCCTGTTTTGTGAATGACAAAATGTATTTGTCTGGGAAGAGTAACTGAGGTTTGAGGTCCCATTATCTGAAATAAAGTCAGCGGGGTGAAAGAAAAGCAGAGATGGTCTTTTCTCATTGAGCTGAAAGATAATAATGTAGTTCCTCACAGCTAATGAGCCCGACTGAATGGAGATTTGACTTTGACAGTATGAATTACATCGGCCTCAACATGTAATTACAGTTCTGTTGTGATATATGAGACCATTTTAGTAAAAGATGTAAAATTGGTTTGTTTTGCCCTGGGAATTCAGCAGGAGTCATATATTCTTCGATAACTCTTTATTAAATAAACTAATTATTTAGTTTCACTGTCTTTTTTTGTTTTCATTTTTATTTTATTTTGGATTGTTTTAAAATGTGTTCTATAGGAACGAACACACATCTTTAACTTCCAGGTACTACAAATAAGTAGAGTAGAGCAAAAACAAGTGACGTATAAACATTATTGTATATGTTTTGCTCTTGACCATGCAGACATTTTAATCTAATTGTAATTCAAAAAGGTACAATTTGCAAAGAAAATTAACAGTGGCATACAATGAGTGGAAAGAGCTAGCTAAAATAAGTGGGGACATCAGATCATTTTAAAAAGGAGCAACCCAAAATGTGTAAAATCTGGAAATTTCCCCATGCCAGGTTTTAATGCCACCCGTTTTTAATGATTTTCATTGGTTTGGACAATACATCATATTTAATTGGATTTGCCAGAAGTATCAATATTTTCTAAATATAATCTTAAATCCCCAGCTCTTTGGTGATCCAGTTCAAATAGTTTATTGATTCAGTTCAAATAGTAGATAGTCTATATCACATAATAAATCATCAAATGATGAATTC
Source organism: Eleginops maclovinus (assembly GCF_036324505.1). Classification (NCBI taxonomy): domain Eukaryota; kingdom Metazoa; phylum Chordata; class Actinopteri; order Perciformes; family Eleginopidae; genus Eleginops; species Eleginops maclovinus. The sequence goes on from NC_086359.1 coordinate 13,212,876, forward strand.
AAACATTTGCCATTTAAACTGAATGTTGAATGAAATGAAAGGAAAAACATGCTAAAGGATATTTTTTTCACTTTGGACATGTGAATGGTTTATGAATGAATATTCTCATTTTGTAGAGTGACCAACCAAAATGTATCTTAAAATACAAGTTTGTATATTGTTTTATGGAGAGCTTTTTTCTATTGAAGACGGAGACAAGAGAGAGAGACAGAGCTGTGTGTCTTTCATTTTTATGTGACTGTTTGTAAGCATGTGTGTATATGCTTGTGTGTGTCTGTACATTTTATCTTGAGGTGGGCATGGCATTTAGATTTAACCGTCAGCATCTCAATAAACAGCTTTGTTTTACGCCCAAACAGCAGTTCTGTCTGATTGTTTCACATCTTCCAGTTGAAAGCGCTCTTCATATCTACAGTCAATTTTTGAGGCCGGCGGTTTTCTTAAGGACACAGAGTTGCACAACCAGTGAAACATCTAAGCTTCGATCAGACAACACTCCATGGAAAATGTCTTCTTACCACCTCAGTATCACAAACTGTAACCTCCTGTGTTCTCTGAATGTAAATTATTTTAGGCAGAAGCTGAATATTGAGTTTTATGAACTTAACATAAAATAAAAAAATAAAGGGAATAAAAGCTTGGATTTGCTTTTATAAAAGTAGCTTAAACTGAATAAATCGGGACATTTAAGCTAAAATTTTACAATATATCTTGAAATAAAGACTTAAAATGGCTCACATTAATATATTTAAAATATCAAGGGGGGAATAAAAGTTGAGAACACACGTCCTTAAAATCTAAAATGCATGAGAGACCAATTAAACATCTGTGCCTACATTTGCACATTTATCTAGAGTTTTCCAATATTTTCCAGAAGAAAAATAATTACAGTTGGTTATAAAAGCATTGATCTGCTTTTCAGTGTCTGGCTGTGCGCAGGAGAAGATAAAAGGCAGTTTTGGGGAATTTTCTGATGTGAAATTCAAGTCAGGATCAGAAGCACCAAAGTTACTCGCTTGGGGCTCGGCGTTCAGTGCCAGGGATTTTCAGTTTAGCTTCTCTCTCTGGGCTTTTGCAGCAGTAACCAACCCAATATCTTAAATATTTGAGCAAGTGTTGCACAGTGTCAATTAAACAAAGCACACGGGCGAGAACCAATCCTACTTATACTAAACCGCTAAGGGATTTAATACAGACATTTTTCATATCAGTGAATGAGAATATGGAAGGTGAAGTTATTTAATGGCCATTTACAAGCATTGAAACAGAGTTTAGTATCAAAAGATGGAGCAACAAAATAACTTTTTGATTTAGCCGGGATTAAGTGTAGGGATCAATAGGTAATAAACTTGAGGATAAGAAGCTTTTTTGCAGCTGGAGGTAATATTTTAGTTGTTAATAAATGTCGCCAGTTTGACTCTAGGAATTTTCAAGATTTTGAATGGCATAAATTACGGAGTAACCCGAGTTTTCCATAAGAAGTCATTTAAAATAAAATGTCCCATATTCATCTGATGTGAGTTATCCTACTCCATAAACTTCCTTTTATTTTGGCTTGTAGATAGCTTGAATTGGGGTTTACGTTGATGTACACTGATTTTTTTGGTTTAATTTCATAGACAAGCTGTAATTTTATGCATTAGGTAAATTACTTTGTTATGTAGGAAGAGTTTTACACTGTCCCATGATGTTTTTCAACTAAGAGTCTAAATGAAACATTTTTGTACTTTTTCCACTTCTGCTCTTTACAGAATCATAAGAAACAGAGGTTTTCATATCTGATCCATCTCGTTTGGTGAGATCATCTCATAACCAGGTGCAGGAAAAACCTACAAAACTCCAAACAAAATGAACCACAGCCCTACCTGCCAGGTAGCAACGTGGTAGTCATGAAATTAAATTTGCTCGGCTGCTCCCCGCCTGTGTCTCGGGGCTGTTTCATACAGTAGAAGGCACAGGCACACAGAGATACCACACCATCCTTTACCTCCTTTGATGTTCGAGAGGCACCTGAGGGGGGGGAATATGGAGAATTTGTTGATTACAGGGTCCTGTATTCAGTACACATTGATGCTGGGTGCAGCGATGTGGTGTACAGCAGGAGGCTCGGCGTGGCAGTTTGATAGTTTGTGGTATCTCCCCTCTCTCTGTTAAACCTGTGGTTTCATATTGGGATTATTGACGGCAGATGTGAATCAGAATATACGTTTTTTTCTGATCAATGTGGCCAAACATATTGGCTTTACTTGAATGACTTTGTAGAACAGTGTGTGTGGTGAATGCTTTTATCCAAAGTGCCTTAAACAACCACGGGTGTTTCCCAGCCTGGGCTCTGTCATTACTTACAGGAGGTTCGTCTTTAAAAGGGTGCCATCTATGTAGGTGACTACAAAGAAATAACTACCAGTGTTCATTTAACTCTCACAGTGTCACAATTAGCACGTTGCCTGTGTTTATATGTGAAGTCTACGTTTAGTTTAGAACATAGCCATAAACTGTTAAGGCAACAATTCAGAGGAGGAAGATACAGAAATGCTATATAGGCAAACTTATAACCTCTTTACATTTATTATATTATTAAGTTGTGTTCTTACAAATTTCCCTCAATGTGTAATTTCATTCTTAACTTAAATTGATTAAGGACTGAGGAATATCATTCCTCCAAATATAGGAGCAATTTTATATCTTGTATTGTTATTATTCAATAAATAAATGGAGAGTTTATGAAAAGAATCACATGGTAAAGCTTTGTTTTTGTTTGGTAAATTAAATAATTAAACATTTTCTATTTGCAAATTGAACTTAAGAACAATAAATGAAATTACAAAGAAACAATTTCCATACTATCTCCTGACTATGACACGCATGCATACACATAGAGAGTATCAGAACGAGTCAGTATTTGATTGGATTAGATTTGAACTCCTTTTCTGATGAATTTGAGTAACAATGTGCATGTTATTATCAATTTAGACAGCATCATTTTGTATCACGATATCTTGAAACATGGTTTTATAAGGATATAATTCCATTGAAAGACGACCACCTTGATACATCAGCTTTAAATTTAGAGGAAAATATAACTTATTTCCCTGAATTAAAAGCTGCATGGAATTCCATCCTATTGGGTAATGCTGCTTTCACACAGCAACCTTGTAGCATTTAAAAGTCATCAATGCTCTTAGCTGTATTGGGCAACGCTGCAGCATCACCTCTGTTTCCACACAACAAGGCGGCAGGTGTCTGCATGATTATCAGCACATCTCGCAGATACTGAGAAAATGACTGTTAACCAGCGTACGCTACATTTCCTTGGACGCCATGAATGAGAGATAAAGATCGCTGCATCTGCTACATACTAACGCTACACCTCTCTCTCTCACACACACACACACACACACACACACACACACACACACACACACACACACACACACACACACACACACACACACACACACACACACACACACACACACACACACACACACACACACACAGTGAGTGTGTGTGTCATGAGACACTGCTCCGACCACAGTTGAGCCTTGACATTTTCTCATACCTCCAATCTATTTACCAAAGTTCAGACAGGAAGGATGCATCTCTCACTTTTCCTATCATGTGTACCACGTATAAATAGAGATGCTGATGAAAACAAAACAAGCCAAACAAATACAGTCATTTTAAATTGGTGTAAATTGAAACCCACAGCTACAAACTGCTTGTTTCCAACTTATTTTCCCCTCTGTAGAGAACTTTTGCAATTGAGCAACCACCTGACTTTACTGTTATCTTCATGGCATTTAAGAGCTTCTTCAAAGAGTTCAATACACGACATGAGCTTAAAGCCTTATTTTTGCATGATACAAGATTCAAAGATTAAATGGCTTTATTGTCATGTGCACAATCCAGCACAGATCCTACGTACACTGAAACTGTTTAATTAATTAAATGTATTACATCAACAGATTACACATAACTGTATTAGGTTAGTTGAAAGCAATAATGTTAAGTTGAACTTTCAAAATATTTGATTTAAACTTATTATTATTGCTTTCAACTAACCAAATACAAATACGTGTAATCTGTTGACGTAATACATTTAATTAAAGTCAATGTTTACATTATTTCAGTGTTTAATAATTAAACATAATATGTTTACGATTAAAAAAAGACATAAAATAAGGCAAATATATAGAGAGAAAGTTAAAAATAATCAATAAAATAAAGCAGTACAAATGCAAAGTTGAAGAGAAGCATAAAAAACGGCAGTTATCCAATACACATATTGTTTTTGATTAACTTTCACAAGAGAACAATGGCTCCCTGATATTACTCTCAACAATGTGAAGAGGATGAAATACGGAACAGATATGTATTGTTGTGAAACACATTGACATTGTTTCTGTCTCTAGACATTACATCACTGGGCTGGTCACAGGACAACGTGTGGTTTGTTATTTAGACTGAGCACAGAGGGATCAGCACATTATTATCAGCAACAGGTACGGTCTCATTTATTTCGTAAATAACAATTCAATAAACTGTGAACAAAGGAAATGTGCAGGTTGCATTTGTTTTATTGGAATATGTTCGAAAAGGATGGAACTGTTGGATATTTTGTTTAATGTTTAATGTTGATGCTTGTAATATTTATTGAAGAAAGAAAGTTGATGACAGGAAAAACCTAATGACTTTACATCAATAGTTTTCATTTTATTACTTTTGGACTCAGCTCAATGACTATATGAGTGATTTTATTTTCACCATCCCATTTGATGGCAGAAAGTCCTCCTGGTTTGAAGGAAGTGGAAACGTATAACCATTAAAACTTTTACAATAACCTTTTATGCATTTGATCCCGCGGAGACAAAGGTAAAAAGGTTTCTGGTTTGGGACTGTTTGAACCCAGGAACACGCGTGAAGTGATTTATGCCTTCCTATTAACCAGACGCTGGTTTATGGACTTCCAGTCTGGGCCGGAAAAAGCAGCAGCATGCAGTGAAGTCACCGACTCATGAGAGAGGCTTTGGGATGGATGCAAGAAGTGAAGTGGGAGAGGAGTTTGGACCCTGTGTGAACCACTGAATTAAAAAAGAAAGATGACATACTGCCTTATTTATCCATATGTTGCAAATTATGCCATCTGTTTACAATTTATTTTATTTACTTTGGTGATGCTTGGCCCGGGTTGATTAACATTTGTTGTCTTGTGGAGCTGGATTTGATTGGCACTCAGTGACGGCTGTTTGAAGTGAGCGTAGCGCCGCCTTTGAAGCTTGGGGGATGAAAGCACAGCATCCAGATATGACTGGAGGATAATCTAGAAATGAATTTTGGCTTGCCTCTGAAGGCGACCGACAGGCGACAAACATGTTACTAGTTGTTGATTAAATGTTACTTGAGATGCAGTGATGCAAGGACATAAAACGGAGATGGAAACTTTTAAATACACATCGGGAAATAACTTAAATATGTTTGTTTAATGACAACAAGCTGGGGATGTTAGGGATCAAGTAAAGGCTGAGCCATCTCTTCTCATCGGTCATTATAGAGCTTCTTTTATTAATGAGCCTAATGTTTACAATCCTGAATGTAATTAATGTTATTAATTACAGTTTTTCATCATAGCTGCCTTCAGTAGATCTTGAAAACATCGAATTCTAATAATGCATTATGTTGTGCCATTAACTGCACTCTAACTCAAATGTTTGTAACAAAGCCAGACGGCACTGTTTGAATAAGTAACACTCAAAGTTTGTTAAGCTTTTAAGGAGCTGCAGCTTGGCACAGGTAAAACTATAAAAAAACAGTCAATACTTTAGTGACAGGAAAGATACACTAATCCGTATTTAATATTCAATGAACTTAAAAAAAAATACAAGTTGAATATGAAGTCCTCCTGGCAAGTGAAAAAATGTGTTTGGCTTTGACTTTAATCTTATGAAGTAAAGGCCTATGTTGTGCATGTTAATCCTTTTCCATAAAGAACCAAGTAAATGCAAGCTCTTTGACAAATGTTCTTGAGCACAATATTTAGCTTGCAGTGGAGTCTTGAACTGGATGCACTTGGAAACACTCGAGTGAAGTAAAACTGATGAAATGGTGTACTTCATAAAATAACTTTGTGTTCAGTCAGTGTTGTATGTGGATAGAAAACCCCTTTAAAGAGCATTTTAGTTAGTGATGATGATTTTATGAGGGAAATAATGTGTTATGTTCAACTTCTGTAAGTTCTGTGAATACATTTTAAAAAACGTTTTTTTTAAACACCCTTTTCACAGTGTAGAGAAAGAACATGTATCTCCAAATTACATTTATCAGGTTCATCAAATTATTAGATGTAACATTAAATGTTGAAAATATGGTATTATTTTTTAAGCAGATAACAGATAAAATTCCTATTTGATTACACAAAAACGGACTTTTCTTTAACTCATGAACATTTGGGGTTTTGGACATGGACATGACAAAATTATGCTTTTATTACACTATTTAAAAAGGTTGGCAAGTTAATCCTAACCCACAAATCAATTAAAAGAAACGTTGAATAATAACTTTTAAAATGTTGCTGAAACATTTGATAAAACAAACAGATTTAATCAAAAAGTAATTATTCGTCTGCTGATGAGCAACAGTCCACTCATTTCTCAGAAACAGCAAACTTACTGACATTGGTGAGTTGTTTCACATTATTACCAACAGTGACATCTACTGGCTCAAACCAATGGCAACCTCTCCAGTAACCAACCCAGTCACTCTGTCAGAGTTGTGTTATCCTGTTTAAATACAGAAACTCAGTTGCTGAAGGACCATTTGTTTTCTAATTTAAGAAGGAAGAAAGGATGTTGCAAGTAACAGATAAAACTGACACAGTGGTTGGTTACTCGCTGATGGTAATTTCCTACAGATTAAAGTCCTTAACTTTTTGTATCATGGTTTGACAGTTGCTGATCTTATATCAGACAGGACATGCTTTTTGTTTGGTTTTTTTGTTTAATAATATTTTGACTTTTTGTGATCTTGTCATTTGGATTATACTACATGATATACATTCCTTTGTAGTATGCAAAGTGCAAGAAGATAGGGAGAAGAGAAGAACAAGGTTTCTCAGAGTTGGGTCTTTGCTGCCAGCTGTACCCGTTGCAAAGGAAGTGTCTTAAGGTTTTGGCAAAGTTCCCTTAACTCAACCACACTGCTGTTTCTGTGAAATCCTGCACACAGAATTATACAAAACTGCAAAACAATTCATGAACCCTAGCCAGGAAGTAAAAGCAAGAGAAAGATGCTTAAACCACATATTTGCTTGACACCTGCCTTTAAATTCGTTTTTTTTCTTCTATCTTTGATAAAATAAAAAATGCAATTATGTAAAAAATGTGATCTGGTTTAATATACTTTAGCTATTGATAACTTACTTCAATTATTTTAATAAATCATGCAAGATGTTTTTATTCAGATTACCGATAGTATTATACCAATGATAATTTTCCGAGTCAAGTAAATGTAGTATATAAAAATGTACATTATTTGCCTCTGAAATGAAGCAGAAAATTGAAAGACTTAAGTAAATTGCATCAAAACTGTATTTGCGTACTTTTTTTCGGTAAATGTAGGCCTTATGTTCCATCTCATAAATCAGATAACAATTTATAAACACATAAATGTGGGCCAATACAGAGATCAGTATGCGAATTTGAATGACTTTCATCATGTACAAGCAGAGGTCATATATAATACCTCATCCTGTCCTCTTGTTCTGTACAGATGTGATGTAACGTTACATCTGCTGGTTTATCTCTTAATATGTCCCGGGCCAGTTTGTAAAACCTGCACGTTGATATGAGCTGTGCGGTGAAGGTGCAGTAAGCTGATCTGAAGTCAGCTTAGGGGCTTTTTATCAGGGATGCTGCGGAGGAGTTGCGTGCTGCCAGGAGTATTCATAACTGCGCATGCGTGAAGGTAAACAGCCGATCCTAGATAATGACGAGGCGAGATAGTTCGGTCTGGCCATTTCCGTTTTCGGTTCTAATAATTTATGACGGAGGATGAAGTGAAAACAAATTATACCTGCATTCAAAATTGCAATTACGTAAAAAGGTCATTATGAGTGTAACACAAGATAATTAAGTTATTAAAATACCTAGTTATTACATTTACCCGTTTCATGAGTTCGGCCTATTTACTGGGTTAATCATGTTGTGTTTTAGCATGTTAGCAGTATTTTCAAGTTGCAGATGGTCAGTTAGAGGAAAATTTACATTTATTGGCTATTGTTAGAAATAATCAATATATATAGCAATTCATTGTAGTTATTTAGAGCTCATATTGTTTAAAGTACGAAATAATAATGTGCAATGGGCCTCGTGACTAAAGCTGTCGAAAGTAAAAAGTTGTAGGCCTATGGATATCCGCTGAAATTAAATGAAGTAGCCTATGATGTCAGCTTCTATGAAATGGAAATAAAAAATAAAAAAAAGAAACATGTAGGCCTATTATTCCAGTCACTGCTAATTCAAGAAGACACGAGAAGAAGACAGGATAAGCTATAAGAATTGTGTAGTGTGACTTGTAGGATACATGTGTACCTTTTCAGCGCCGACACCGCTGAGGCTGTGATGCTGTATTATGGTGCGAATCATCTTGCTGTTTGGTTGCATGTTGTATCTTTGACAATGACGACAGGCCTCTGCTGCTTGCGTGACTTGTAGTGTACGTGACGCCGCACCACCTCCCTCCTCTCTCCTCCCTTTGTGCAGCTGACAAGCCCCTTCTCGACCAGGACAGGAACACACAGAGGTACGTTGTGTTTTAATATTGAATTGCAACACAGCTTTTGGTTTTAATGTGCTGCACTGTGTGCTGGTATCAGCCGGTGAGCTCTGACACCTGGAGCATTCTGTCTTATACATTGTTTTCTGAACCGGGTGTAGGGGTGTAGTCGGCGTACAGCAGAGATGCTAGGCCCGTTGGTTTTTGCACCCAAAGCTAGCTTGCTGGCTAATGTCTTGCGGTGCGGTCATTTGAAAGGACCAAGTTATTATCAACAGTTATTATGGCAGCTATTATAAAAGAAGAAAAGCTATGATACGGTTTCTTGAAACCATACATGCTCAGTTCCGTTAAACATGCCATGAAGTTCCTCACTGGAGACACTTGTCCGCTGGCCACCTTGATAGCTAGCTAATGCTAATCTGTTAGCAGATGAGGACAGTGAGATGCTGCCTGCATAATCACTTTGTATGAGTGTAGTGCTGTTTCTCTCTAAACAGAGACTACCCTTTTTTAAATCAATTGTATGTCTGTGTCTCAGTTGAAATTCCCTGAATTAGACTTGAGCTAACTAAAGTGGTGCTGAAGGGCAGTGCTGCATCCTTTAACTGTGGCTAGGTCAAGTGTACTTAATAATTTCAGGAGTGATCCTCATCATGCCATGGGATTCAAATATTCTTCATATTTGTGAAATTGTTACATGAAGTTGTGGAATTATTCATTACTTAAGTCATTGAGGTTTACCCCATGGCACTCCAGTGAGAAGGCTTTGCAGGCTATCAGATATACAGCGTTGTCCTCTACGGCCTCTAACGTTTCTGACTGTAGACATGTGTGGAAACCATACAACTACTGAGGTGCAGTGGGGGAGGGTGTTTGTGTGTTGTCACAGCGTGAATAGTGGACATGCCATCTGTGTAAGTGCTAACAGGCATGGCAGATTCCTGACATTAGTCCACTTCCAGTCCAAGTCCTTCTGTATTAGCACAGTCACTGGTGATTGATTCAGAGGGCGGTCACGGGGGGCATCCTGAATGATTTAGAAAAAGAAAGGTGGACCGGTATTAATCCAAATTCAGTTTTCCACTCTGTTTTTCATACATGCAAAGTTACAGAGTACAGTTACATACAATACACAAATACACACATGCACATGCATTTTGGGAGGAGAGTTTTTGGGAGATACATTTTGGGACAGGGAGAGGCAGTCAATCTAGCCAGCGCCAGGGAGCAGTTGGAGGTTGGGTGCCTTGCTCAAGGGCACCTCGGCAGTGGCCCAGGAGGTGTACTGGCTCCTCTCCAGTACCGTATTTTCTTGGTCCGATCGGGTCGTGAACCGGCGTCCCTTCGGTCTAAAGTCCCGGGCCCTGCAGACTGAACCACTTAAGGAGGCTACAGTTGGACATGCATGGGGACAGACAGACATTTGTTCTGTCATAGGTAATGTTTCTGTTATTTAGGAGTTTGAAGTGTGAGGTTCAAAGAAGCATCTGGGGTGGGGTTACACGATTACATTAGAATGAGCAATAGCATAATTTGATCAATTTATTGGAGTGTAGTCACTTCTGATGCTTGTAGGTTCTAAATACACAGGTGCTGTTATGGTTTCCTTTAATACGTCAGCATTGACTAAATATCTTTTAGAGAAACAAAGTGAAAGTGTCAAAACTGATTTCTTTTTAGTTAAACGAGTACAATTTCATTTTTTCTAACTGGTCATTGGCAACAGCTTTAATGATTTCAGAAGTGTATTTCATAAAATACTATTTTTTTCTAACATTTACTTGTAAAAAAGAATTAAGTGAAATTAATTATTTTAAACATTACAACATTTAAACAGATTGAACATTTATCTGACCACCAATAGAACATGACGACTTTTAAGATTGAGCGGGCAATTTTTCTTACAAATGTTTCATAACTCAATAAATATGCGAGTGCGATGTGGTGTCAATCGTCATGCAGCTCTAAGCTGTCTCCCACACGTGCAATACCTTAAATATGAGTCATAAAACAATTTGAGGACAAGGGGAGGGTTGTTGACAAAGGGCGGGACTCCCTTTTTAAACTGGATTAATAGGCATGGATGAAAGAATTTGGAGATTATTTTTAAGGACAGAGCTTTATTATTACTCTGTGAGGAAGAGCAAGCCTTTAGCTCTTATCTTTTCAATTCAGCAAAACATTTTTTTGTTCATTTCAGATTTTTCAATTGTATTGGAAAAAAACGGCCACATTTGTTTTGTTACTGTTTATGTTCAGACACTTATTAAAGCACTTTTCACCAGGTCAACTTTTGAAACTTCTTTTTTATTGACTATCAATTTGCACATTTATGTTATCAATAGGCCTGCGGTAACAACTCCACCTTGATAACTGTTTGTGATATTGAAAAATGGAACCTACATCACTATACATAATGATGAGATACACATTTCTTGCACAACTTGATATCCAGGAAGATGAAGGACAAAGAAGTTCAGACATGGACCATTAGCAAAAACCCGGATATTAGCTAATGTGGCAAAATGTGACTCCTGCAGACAAGCTGGCCTCTGTACTCAAAGGAATGCAAGTTAGAAAGAATGTGTGTGTGCTTGAATTGCTGAGTTCCTGTGTTGTGTGTGTGTTTGTGTAGCTCTTGTAAGCCAATGACTTTATGAGATTTGTACCGTTCATATCCATCAGTGACCTCCAGCTGCGCCTGCCTTCCTCTTTCAGCAGCACCTCTGATCTGTTTCTGTGTCCTCTCTGCTGTGTGGCTGGGCTCTGGTCATGCAGGGGTGACATTTTCTTGGGGGAAAATGTCTTCCTGTTTTTAGTCACAGCCTTGATCATCTCGCTTGTCTTTGCAGAAAATGGCTGTACCTCCCACCTACGTTGACCTTGGAAAGTCTGCCAGGGACGTTTTCACCAAGGGATACGGTAAGCACTAAGCAGACAACCATACTCACCTATTTCAGCAATATTACAGCAGTATCATGTATAAAATGAAGTGCTATATATATCTATAAGTCAAGAGGTTTTTTTTATCACATGGTCGCTTCTTCTTTTAAGTTTTTCACTTCAATGAAGAGGGATGCTGTGTTGGAATCTTCTTATCGCTTCATCATTCTCTTCAACATAATCTTTTTTACCCTCTCTGCCATTAGAACAAATAATTATTTCAATTTCTCTTTAAAAACAATACTTTCTCCCCTCTATTTTGTGCTGTTAAGTAATCAAAGAGATGTATTGCAAGATTCGATGCAACACTTCCTCTTAATCATTTTACAAATCCAGCCGCTGCATAATGTCAACAGCAATGCCTCATGAAAGCGTTTGGATTCAAACCAGTTACCCCGCTGTGTATTCTGCCACTATGTATGCAGAGTATGAAGCTGTAAATGCAAATCATGTCAACTTAATAGCTATGGCATTCCCGGACTCATTCATATGTTCCATGCATGCAAAGTTACTGCCACCCCCCTTCACGGAAAGGCTTGTAACTGAGAGCAGTTGTGAGGCTGATGAACTTTTCATAGGGTACAAACTGCAGAATCGACACTGGTGGCCGGGATGAGTATGAATGGTACCGGGCCAGAAAGTACATGAAGGGGGTCATGTTCTGGGTCATGTGAAGTGTGCGCGGTGAATCTATGGATGTAATGCTGGATACGGGCATGGGCAGGGCCTGAAGCCAGGGTCTGTTAAACCAGCCGTCTAGCTATTGTTCATAACTGACAGCACCAATGTTCCATCAGAGCCACATCAAATCAATACGTACTTTCAATCAGTTGCATATAAATAACTCTAAATGCACTCTGGAGGCTGAAACTCACACAAACCAATCAATAACTTGATGTAATGTGTTGTGAATATCAACAGGGTTGCTTATAATGGCTATAAATAGAATGAAGCGCTATTTTTTTCCATCCAAGAAATAATATTTTGGTTTTACATCCAAATATTCATACAAAGCTGCAAAATCCCCTATAATTAGATGTTAAATCTGTATTGTCATCATAAAATAATAATATTTGATCTAATGTTCTGTTTCAGGCTTCGGGGTCATCAAGTTGGACTTGAAAAACAAAGTCTGAGAATGGACTGGTAAGTCAAACAGATGATCAGAGCAGCCAGCTCAGACTGCAGCCTGCTTCAGAGTCTCCGGGCCGATAATTCAATTTCAAAGATGCTGTATCATCACAATCACACATACTGTATGTCTTAGTTTGCAAGTCAAATCGATTTCTTGACCTTTTAAATGCACCCTTAGGATTTGTGATCAAGTGCTGGTTAACAATATCAGTGTTGGTGGTAGAATTACAGGAGTGTATCACCCTATGTAAACCTAATTTATTACAATGTATCTGAATGTTCCTGGCTAATTAACCTGTGTGTATGACTCTGACACCGACACTCTCCTCTGCAGGAGTTCACCAGCACAGGCTCTGCCAACACGGAGACCAGCAAGGTGGCTGGATCCCTGGAGACCAAGTACAAGTGGGCGGAGCACGGTCTGACCTTCACAGAGAAGTGGAACACCGACAACACCCTGGGGACCGAGATCACCCTCGAAGACCAGGTGGGTAAAATCTGAAATGAGATTTTTTTATTTGCTGTTGGGAGTTAAATTCACTGTATTCTTACAAGTCTCACAAGATGTGGGTGCCTTATGCCTAGTTCTATAATGGATTGTAGTTTCATCGAATTTATTTCAAAGTTGATTGCAATCTAATTCCAACTGAACCCTTTTGCTTGTCTCCACAGTTGGCCAAGGGGCTGAAGCTGACCTTTGACTCCTCCTTCTCCCCAAACACTGGGTAAGAAACACTCAGTCAGGAGTTCAGTGGAACAAAGTCAAATATAACTTTATGTGCTTTTAGAGCTACAGTGAATAGTAAAGAACAACACATTTAGCCGTACGAGGGCTTTTTATTGGTTGGTTGGCAGTTTGTGTTGTGAAGATGTGAAGATGTAAGACATGTATTAAAACATTGCATCTTAACACAGAATCCCTATAATTAAAAATGAAATTAGATTCAAATCAACCTGTACCTAACGAAATGATGAAAGGGAAATCAGGAGCAAAGGGCTTATCTGGAGGGCATTTCAGAACATACAGGCATAGAGAAGACGAGGGTTATGTTATTAGTGCATACATAGGTTCAATAAAACGTGGATTCTGACAGTGCTGCCATCAACCAAAGATTTTCCTTGGATATCAGTGGTCGTCAGCTCAAGGGATTAGTCGTTGCACGATTATAATATGTTATGATGATTAATAATATTATCATTTTTTGGGCGTCACAAAATGATTTCAGTGCCAAGACTGAGAAAGCTTGTTATGAGTTACATCGTGGTACATCGTACTACAAATAAAATACAATATACAACTGTAATAATGATCCTTTGAAATATAAATTACATTTTACATGTGTCGCAGCGCACCAAAGTGATCCGCCCATTAGGCAGAAGTGCCAGTACTGAACATTTTGTTATCAACACACAATTTATGAACTGATACCATAGTTTGACTAACTAAATAACTAACCGAATGATAATAATAAAAAAACAAAGTCAAAATAAACACTTTCGTTTATTTTTAAAATGTAAAAGAAATATAAATAACAAATAGATAATATACACAGCAAACAGAAACACTGAAATAAAAATGAAATGATAGGAAAATATTAAATAAAATGTATTGTATTTTAAAAAAATATAATGTTGAGCTATGAATCCTATAGGAAAAAAGGTAAAAATGATCTAAATGAATGACATTAACCACCATGTCTCTCTCCTGCCAGCAAGAAGAGTGGCAAGGTCAAGACGGGCTACAAGTGCGACCACATCAACCTCGGCTGCGACGTCAACTACGACATCAACGGGACAGCGGTCCACGGTGCAGCGGTGGTGGGATACGAGGGATGGCTGGCCGGATACCAGATGACCTTTGAGGCCGGCAGGAACAAGATCACCCAGAGCAACTTCGCTGTCGGATTCAAGACGGACGAGTTCCAGCTCCACACGAATGTGTAAGAAGAGATGAGGCGGCAGATAGTCTTTAGTTTGCTAGCTTGCATCCTTCCATTGATTGTACCATACAGAATACTTTTTAGTGTGCTGGTAAACCAATGTGGCTTCCCCATACCTTATTATCCTCTTATATTATATAGTGCAGTTAAATTTGCCCTACAAAAAACACTTTTTCACACACTGTTGGCCCTCCTGCTTGCACCTATGTTAATGCAGCGGTTTATCAAAAACAGAACAGCAATGTAATTTACATGTGTAAAAACATTTGCTTTGTTTATACTGTTTAAGGATTTGTACTTTCTAGGTCCATGACACCATAAAACGAGGTGCCAGACATGCATAGCTTTGGTTTTCTCGTCCTCGCCGGGCTCACTAACGTGCTGCTGGCTGTGTGCCGGGCACCTGAGTATTTTTATACCCAGGTGATGGGATTTGCTATATTGCATGTGAGGCGGAGTGAAAGGTTGTCAGGCAGAAAGGCCTCAGTGAACAGGCAGAGCGAGGTAGTGTCTGATAGTGAGAGATACAGGCCACAGTGTTAGTCTTGTTTCCTGCTGTGTCCAAGCCGGTTCAGTCTACAGCTGAAGTGATTATGTGGGGTCAGACAGAGTATAATGTAGGATTTACATCAGAGCCGATGAGCCCACCTGAGGAGCTCTTTAACAAACATGGAAGACACCAAGCAAGGCATTCTACTTTGAGAGAAAAACAAACTCCCCTTTTTAAGGAGAAACATCACTGTTGGGTAAACATGGTTTGTGTTGCTGCAATATTTCTATATATTTGAATCTGCTATTTTTCTACAGAAATGATGGAACTGAGTTTGGTGGTTCCATCTACCAGAAGGTGAATGACCAGCTGGAGACAGCCGTCAACCTGGCCTGGACCGCCGGAAACAGCAACACCCGCTTTGGCATCGCTGCCAAGTATCAGATCGACTCTGATGCATCCTTCTCTGTAAGTATGGTGTCACCTGGAGTTGGAGTTGTACTAGTGTTATTGTCGTCTGCTGTAGGATAACAATGTCACTTAATCCTAATCCCATAAGAAATGGCTGTTTTATTTTACTCACCCTTCACAAGGAGCTTGCATCGACTACAGACATTCCCTTGAGTCCCTACAATATAAACCCTTAATAGTCCTAAGGTTGCTCCCTCAAATATGGGTCAAAAATATTTTGACTTCCTGGCTGACCCATTTGGCAGGA
Source organism: Eleginops maclovinus (assembly GCF_036324505.1). Classification (NCBI taxonomy): domain Eukaryota; kingdom Metazoa; phylum Chordata; class Actinopteri; order Perciformes; family Eleginopidae; genus Eleginops; species Eleginops maclovinus. The sequence goes on from NC_086359.1 coordinate 13,228,876, forward strand.
TGGATTGCAAATTCAATCCCGTATGCAGCCAAGCCAATTATGGCTTATATGTATTATAACACCTTTTTGATAGCTTAATGACAATGCAGCCAACGTCACTTAGTGTTCTATATTTATATCTCTGCTTGCAGGATTTAGCCGTCATTTGTATGATACATGTACCTGTTAGTAAACGTGTGATTTGATCTGTTTCCCAAACAGGCTAAGGTGAACAACTCCAGCCTCGTGGGCCTGGGCTACACTCAGACTCTGAAGCCAGGTGAGTGCAGTTTGTGCATTATTTAGGTTTAATTTGGCTTAATGTGTTAAAATACATGTTTCATCATTTACTCAACCAAGACAACACTATGCAGCATTAAAGATTTGTGTGTGGATTATTCAATCTGTAGCTACATTGTAGACATACACAAACTACATCATGATCATATTAGGACTCCCTAGCAGAGTTTTTGTTCCATTACTTAAATAACAAACTTCAAAATACTTGTGAAATTGTTAATATTATTTTGCTATTATTCTGAAACTTAAGAGTTTTGCACAAAAGTACTTAAGGGTTAACTAAGCCACCTACTTTTGGGTGAACAACTACATTACAGTGTAGGAGTAAGCAGCAATAAGTGGCTGATCCTGGTGTGTTTGTGTTTCTGCAGGCATCAAGCTGACACTCTCTGCTCTCCTCGACGGCAAGAACATCAACGCCGGTGGACACAAGCTTGGCCTCGGCCTCGAGTTCCAGGCATAGGAGGATGAGGCAGGCGACCTTCAAGTCCTCCCAGCACATACACGCGTTCCCCACCAAATAAATAAATATTTCCAAAACCTTTATTGATTAGCTAGCCCTCACAAAAACCCCTGTGTCCCCTAGACATGTTACAGCCGGAGGCAAAACAGCATAAAGGTCAAATTGTTTCTATAACAATCTATCACTTTTAAAGGACCACTTAAAGGGAACATTATATTTTGGAATAAAGAGCTGATTTCAGAACAAAACTACAACCATTTAACAGAAAGTTTTATCATGAATTGTGGTGTTTGCAAGGGAATAGTAGCGTTGAGATCAGTCATGTGGACCTCACTCTGTCTTTCACTACATTTTTACACCCTGATTTCCAATGCAGATCTAATGGAAAGGGCAGTTGAGTAGCTACCCCACCAGATGGTGTTGTTGCATAGCACCATTAACACTCGCTATAAAGTTGTAGTGGTGAAATAACTGTTTAATTTCCACACTTCTGCACTGGAGAGCTCTGATGTCTGTATTGTTATGATATACTATGGGATGGGTTAGTTGTCCTTGATGTAAGCAGCTGTGATTAGCTCTAAGAGACACTACACCCCAATGTGGACATTTTGTGTTTTCATCTCACTTGTTTTTTGTGTCTGTGCATTTGGTGTGAAACATGTCTTTTGTTACATGTAGTAAAGAGAATATTATTTTATTGACCGTCTTGCATAGTTTATTCCACCTGTGAAGTCTTAAGAAGGCAAAGACCTGTCAATTCTTCCTGGTCAAGCAATGGAGGGAAACCAGTTACACTTCTCTGAGGGAGGAAGTAAGTAATAAATACAGTGGACAGGGAGTTGTAGTCTTCCACAACTGGTTATGGGAATCATGCTTAGTGAAATTGACAGTATTGTCATTCCCTGAAATAAATAAAGAACATCTTGAACCGGACTGCCATTGTGTTTTGTTACTTTCCATACTGTCACTTAAAATGACCTACATGATGTGATGACTCATGTCTTCCAGACAAATTAACTGGGGAATATAAAAGGACTTTTGAAGCTGCAGATCACTGTTTGATAATGATATAAACTGGGATCACAAGGTTTATTTTGAGTTTGTTATTGATTGATAACCGTCTTGTCTATAAATCATTGTAGGCTGTCGGAGGAGGAAAAGTAATCAGATCTTGTACTTCAGTAAAAGTTGAAATACTGTTGGAATACTGTTACAAGTAAAAGTCCTGAAATTGAAATGTTACTCTGAAGTATAAATGGTTGATGATCAGCATCAAAATATATGAAGTCCCAAAGGTAAAAGTACTCATTATGCAGATTGTAGTTGTTGATGCATTAATGTGTTTATCAAAGCTGGTGCAGCTAGTTTTAATGACTTTGTATAATGCAGGGTACCTTGTGAATGCTACTCCAAGAGTAACTCAAGTTTTAAGTGTTGATTATATTTCACGTAGGCCTAATTAATGCAATCTGAAAAGTAACTAAAGGTATTAGATGAATGTGGTGGAGTAAAAGTACAGGATTTACATCTGAAGTGTAGTGCGGGAGAAGTACTAAGTAGCAAACGATTAAAAATACTCAAGTACAGTTCAAGTACCTCAAAAATGTACTTCAGTAGATCAACTACATGTACACAACTGCCTGTTGATGAATATTTGACCACGGCATTAGCTGATATGAATATTCCACGATTTGATTTAATTAGTTTATAATTTCTTGACATGATCAAGGATAAACACTGAGACCATGACACTTGATTACAAACAAAACCAAAACAAAATCACTCTCTCACTCTAACGTCCCTCATCATGTGGCCATGCTAACCCCTCCTCCAGCTACTCACACATCAACATGGCGACGTGCAGAACGATGGGGCGAAGCAGGAGACATATTTGTGCTCTTTCTCTGGTTATTTTCCTCCAGCTGTTGGTCAGTGGCTGTCTGTCAGCTTCACTAAACAACATCAACTCGACGACAGGTATGTTACACTTGTTTGAATTTCTTGATAAGATTAAGGCTGTTTTTTAAAGCCAGCCAACAGGACTGCTAGTTAGCTAGCCACTGTCAACGTTACCGTATGCTAGTTCGCTAGTGCGTCATGCTAGCAACCATGGTATCAAGTGAGAGGGACGATGACAGGCTTTATGTATGTCCCAGAAAAGTCTTAAAATAGTATTTATTTTTGAATACGAGTCCTTATTAAAGTATTACAGTACAGTTCAATAAGTAACTCCATAATAATAAGTTGTTCATGGCTGAAAATGTAACTCCTTCGATTGTCTTTTTAAAAAGCGGTTGAAACTTTCTGACGTCAATTTCAAACTATTGACGTTATTCAAAGGTTATTTAGTTAGTGTATGAATCGATGTGAAATATGCTTTCTTATTTTGACTTAATCATGTTTTACTAAGTTAATGAATCCTACAGAAACTTTACGGCCCCAACAAACAGCTCGAACCCAGAAAGAGAAAGTTGTATGATTCATTAATCAAACTTGTTGCTCGACAACCTTAACACCAACGTATTCATATCCAGTGGCGTAGAGTAACTAATAATTTGATGTTGATGCGTATACTTATGTTTGAGTAACATTATGATTACAGAACTTTTACTTAAGCACAAGATCTGAGTACTTCTTCCACCTCTGAGTCTAAGTAAAGGTTGTATTTTTTGGTGCCCCGAGGAACTCTTTTGCAAAGTGATTTGTGACCGGGTCCAGATGTCCGTGTCATATATCTGCGCTGTTAAGTAACCCCTGTCACTCCAGTACGGCCACAGCTTATTAAAGACAACCCCTTTGAAGTCTACCATCAAGGAACTGGGAACATATTAAAGGCTGTAACATGTTCTCTCAATGGCAGGCCCTGTCATGCATAAATGGACCTTCACCTTTTGGCTTACATTTGTTGAGATAAGATCAGTTGTGTTGAATGGCTTGCCTGTTTTCTCCATTATTTTCAAATGAAGTACTATGGTTTATTGTCTCTCAAAATGACTTGCTGTAAAATGTAGTGTTTATCCACGTTACATATGTGATAGGCAAGCCATGCATTGATTGGTTCAGCAAGTCTTGTGATGTGACATTAGTAATGCTATTTCTCATAAAGCTGGCATCCCTTCTTTATCTGACAGCAACATTGTTTGACAAAGGAAGGATGACCAATACTTGATCACAAACTGCTAAATATTTATTTAGTTGAAATACAATAAAACTACATTTGGAAAAATGTTCAATAAGCCTTGATATACATTTAAAGACTAACGTTAATGGCTTTATTCATTTCAGGCTTCATCCATGTTTCAAGAGTGCAACTCTAAGCAAGACTGGAGGAAAATAACTCATTACATTTTTTTATTTAAAGGCATTTTACTTAAATATTAAGGCCTTTGTCAGGTGTGAGTCAAGCGTCTCAAGGCTGCCTTTCCTTCATGCTGTTACATGCAGCACGGCCTATTACTGTTGCCTTCACAAAGATCTCCTGTTCAGTCTCTATTTGTGCTGGCGATTGCCCATGTGTATGAATAGTCCCTTTCTTCTCTCGGGAAAGTCTTACCCAGTGCTTGAAGTCCTCCAGTGTTCTCCTCCCGTCCCTTCCTAAGCAACCACCTCCTATTCCCACAGGATGAAATAATGTTGACACTTGTTGGTAAAATAGTGTCATTGATTCAGGAAAGCTTGCAAGATGCATGTCTCTGGGTTCAGCTCCATTAGAAACTGTGGTTGATAGATTCCTGAAAAGTAGAGTACATTATGTTTTTTATTATTAAACAGAAATGTTGTGTCTGCTGTTACACTCTAATCTTTATAAACCTAAACTAGATAAATCAGGTACTCCAACTACTTATGAAGTCCTGATTTTCTGAGGCAGCTCAAGGGTAAATGAGTAGCAGGACGAGCTCCTTTTCACAGCCATATCTGCAGGGTGTTGGCATTTTTATGACATCATTCACGTCTGTATTTGCTAGAATACTATTTTTAGCACTCAATGAAAGGCCATGCATTTACTAAATTGATTCAGAGTTAGGTAGAGTCAGCTACTTTAGATTAAGTTGTGTTTTTTCAAATGGGTTGAATGTGAAAACTCTGATTCATTTTGGCCTCCTTGTCTTAATAATTAATTAGAGTTGATAGGGAACCTGTCCCTCATTAAAAATACATCTTTATTTTACTATGCAGACTAAAGGTGTAACAGTTCTCAGTCTCTTGTTAATATGTTCTATTGCTATTAAGAATAATTTCACTTACCTTTTTTCTTGCATTGTTATTGTTTTTTTTCTTCTAACAGTACAAAGCCAAGGGATTGAGGGCAGAAACCCAATTCAAAATGAGACTACAAGTTTTGTCACTGTGGACAAGAAAGCAAATGACACTGTGCTGTCGCCTTCTCAACCGACTGTAGAGGCTGCCACAGTTCCAAAGAAGACTGCCACACCCGTTGGTAATGACTCCATGACAGCAGAATCAGAGGCTCCTAAACACAACTCCACAAAAGCCATTGAACCAAAAATAACTGTAACTGAGAATCAAGTCATTGTTATTGGATCCTCTCAAAATACACTGCCGCCCATTGGCAACAAGGACTCATTAAAAGATGAAGTTACAGAAGACCCATCAACAAAGCAGTCAAAAGACAAACCTGCTGTTTCTGAAACGACCACAACTTCTTCTCCCAAAGTACCCACCACCTCCGTCACAACCCCCGAATCAGCAAATCCTGTGATGGAAAAGGAAGCTCTGGTCTCCGACGACAAAACCTCCATCATTCTGAATCCGTCCACAGAACCTGATCTAGACCTGCTGCCCACCACTGACAGAGGACAGACCCTCCAAATCGATCAGGACAGATACATCAGCGATGACGACGATGGCGAAGACGACACCTACAGTGACACGTACGAGAACAACAGCCTGAACCAGCTCAAAGAGCAGCCGGTGAGCAGGCTGCAGCCAGAGGAGGTGGAGGTGACGCGCTACAAGGGAGCGGACAGCTACAACACAGAGGACGAGGACTCCCACTTCTTTTTTCATCTGGTCATCCTGGCTTTCCTGGTGGCCATCGTTTACATCACTTATCACAACAAGAGGAAGGTGAGTGTTGATATGACAGCAGCCGGGGCCTCCTCTCGATGTAGAGGCCAGTGGTGATGCTGACATTGCAAAGGTGACATTGTACCAATTACAAGTTATGTTGAAACCACAGATATCATTTCATAAAATTCATCAACAAATTTGACACCTTACTTTTTTAATTTTTCAAACTTAATTGTTTTTTGAAGCATTCAGATATCCAGAGTGTTGGAGTTTTGCACTGTGCGCTACACACTTTTCACAGCTTTTTTCCCCCCGGCATACTAAAGTCTGAACACTTGATTTATTGAGAAAAAATCAGTATTTAATTTTTTTAATTCTTTTTTTATCACAGTGCTTTGTTTGGAGTTCCTTTTTAAAACACATGTAATACTTTATACTGTTTTGGATTACACTTAAAGAAATGCCCTCGATCATTTCTTATTTTCCTTTCATGATTACAAATAGTTTGAGCAACTGCACCACCTCATAACATAAGCTTTCCAGTGTAACCACCAGATATCCTCAGCTGAGCAAAGTTGCTTTGTTATGCCGGCCTCATGTACTCTGAGACCGAATTAAAGATCCTCATTATGTAGTCTCTCATCTTTCCTTCTCGCCTTTTAACCAAGAAATGCTTTCTCTTGATCAGCACTATATCTTTCAGATTAGCTTGATTTCTTTTTTCATCTTTTTCCCCCCCCCAGATCTTCCTCCTGGCTCAGAGCCGGCGCTGGAAGGACGGTCTGTGTTCCCGCAACACCGTGGAGTATCACCGCCTGGACCAGAACGTCAACGAGGCCATGCCGTCCCTCAAGATGACCCGGGACTACGTTTTCTGATCCCCGTTCAGGAGAACAGTATGCTGAGACCTGCACAGAGCCAGTTGGCCTTCCTTCCTGCCTGCCTGCCTGACCGGCCGCGATGGAGCCTGAGCAATGCCATGGAGCCTGAGCGATGCTTTCTGTTGCTTTACAGGCCAACTGGAGAGCACTGTGTCTTTGGGATAGATTATGTTGGTTCAGGACTTTTATTTTGTCAGCATAGAGAGATTTTCACAGTTTATCTTTTATTATTATTTGATACATTATGGTTTTTTCTCAATTATGGATTTTTGGGATTTAATATTATGGTCTAGTAGGTGTTTTATTTGTTATTGTTAGGAGTCTTTTAGCCTTGATGCTCACTTTAAAATTAAGAGAAACTTAGGTCATAATTTAATGCTTAATTCATTAACAGTTGATCATTTACCCCAAAGATTTCTCTCTGAGAAGTTAGTCGCGATAACAATTGACACACAAAACATTTGCTTTTTGAAGCGTTGATTTGCGCTTACTTTAACATTGTAAAATGTTAAAAATAAACACTTGAGCAGAAACACATAAAACACAGTCCTTCGTGTTGAAAATGGTCTGTTTGTCACGGATCTTACTGTAAGAATATTAAGTAAACCATTAAGAAAAACACGTTGTGCATCACGTAGAAGGAATTCGATCATTTTACATTCCCTGAAATTTAAAATATAGGACATATTTATTTTCAACTGTTTAACCATCAGCCTTGTTTCCTGTTGCACATTTGCAAAGAAATCCATAATAGCCTTTTCATTTTGAATTCACATTATGTATGGGATGTAAAATCTCTAACACATGTTGGCATGTTACGCTGCACATTAGGGAGGATGACTCTTCAGGTGGGGGGACTGTCCATCTGCTAAGCCATTTGAATAAAGACGGATGGTGAATAATGTTAAAATTGTTAGAATGTTCTCATATAATGAATGGGAGAAAAGTTTTCCCTTGTTCATCACTTTATATTTGACTTGTCTACGGTATCTCTTCTACTGCCCAGATTTTGCTATGCATAAACCCTCGGGCTGGCCCCCTTTGTTTTATGACTTCGGTGAAGTCTCTACAAATCATTCATGTTCAAAATATTACCGTTGTGTTCCCTCATGCTCACACAGAAATGTTAATTTAGTTACTTCCTGTCAGAGTACCGTTTGGTGCACTGCTATCTCTGTTTGCCAGATACACTCTGTGTGGCTCACTTGATAAAAAAATTACAAAAAATCACAACTTTATTTCTTATTTATTACAGCCACATGTTTTTCTGACTGTTGCCATCTCATGCCTTTAATTGCCACAACTGCCACATGAATCCACATTTTAGTTTTAAAGCTCTTGTCACTTATGGCAGTTTTCAGCGGTCCGTTCGTATTTAAAGGTACAGAGTGGTTAGAATTGTAATGCGTTTTGGACTGTGCCGTTCAGTCGTATGCTCTCGAACATGAGGGGAGATGTCCAGCGTAAAGGAGATGCATCAACACTGCTATTGCAATCAACAGTAGAAGCTGTACAATCTCTTCTTTTGTCAATAAAGCACAAATTGTGTAGAGTCCTCTCTGTCTTCCCTTTTATTTTTGTGATCGTTGATTCCATGTTTGACCTGTTCCAGTGAATAATCTAAGATGCATTTTGAAAGAGTATTTACATCAATCCTCTATTATCTTGTTCATTGTGCAGTAAATGTCATATCTGTGTCGACACATCTCTAACTAGAGAATCGCTTTGATCTCATATAAAAGGCTCAGAGGTTGTGTACTTGTTATTCTGACAATAACAGACCAAGATCAGAATGTATCGTTGAAAGATATTATATACTGTATGTATTTATAGGCGTAAAGCTGAGAAGGTCTTCAGATTATTAAATAGGAAAATCTACATTTAGCAAAAGTTGATCTGCATAAGGATATACAATCTATCTAACATTTATTTGTAATCTTTAAATATGAAATGAAATAAAAAGCAGCTACTTTAGTAATAATATTTATGATATAATAATACAACAGCTTTTCCCCTGATTTTACTGGTGGGAAAACACAATATGCTAATGGCTGTATTCAAAGGTTCCGGTGAGAGGGGAAGTGCAAAACCATGCAAAATACCAGGAAACAAAGAAACTAAAAGGAATAATTCATTTCATTACTTCCTTTTCTTTGCCTTCTGTAACAAATTGTCATCAGTGAAAAGGCCTAGAGCAGTATCAGGTGGGAACAGGAAACTATAAAACTGGTAACTTTACCACAAGGTGGCAGTACACACACACACATCTCTGATCTTACAGCCCTGTACTGTGTTACATGGTCACATTTTGTACCGTGATTTCAACACAGTAAAAGATGGTGGTGTGTTACCATGCACTGTGCAAGACACTAGAAAGCGTGTGTGTGTGTGTGTGTGTGTGTGTGTGTGTGTGTGTGTGTGTGTGTGTGTATGTGTGTGTGTGTATATCTAACTCCACATCAAAATGTTTACCTGGCCAAATAAAAATGAAATTTTGCATTTGGTTTTCCCCTGTCTGTGTGACATCAACACAGGGAAACTGAGTTGAGTGGTGGTAACCATATGTGCCAAGATAACCCAGAATCCCTCAGTAACACCAAAGGGAGAAGAAATAAGCCAGTATTTAAATCTTTAATGTCACACAACTCTACTGAGACGGATCTTAAGGACAGCGAAAGGTAGATAAAGTTTATTTCGGCATCTCTGTCTGTGACGAGACAGATGGAAGCAACAAATTCAAACTTACTTTATTATCATTAACTTTTGTTAAAATAAGCCTTTATACTGGTTCTTAAAAGTATATTCCACAAACAATGTTATCTCACAGCAGTCATTCTGTCAAAGTACATTTTCTTCAAAGGTGTGATAATCTTATTCTGAAATTAAATTATTTAAAAGGGAATAAGCGAGTCTAATATTTCAAAAGAAAAGAAAAATAAATTCAAATAAAGGTGTATTATTTAATTGAAAAACAAAACAAATCCTTAATTATTTTGCAGTTTAACAAATGAGGATGTTGGGTGAAAACGGCACTGAACAATTAGATATAAATATAATATTCATCATTGAACTTGTCTTTTTCTTTTATATCTTGGTAAAGTGACAACGTAACTGAAATTATATGTATACAGACTAAACCTTTTTGACGTTTTGGAAATGGCATCTCTATTTTCTATAGGTTTAATATAAATGAAAGATTTGATCCTTTTTGTGTCAAAACATGTTTCTTTTAAGCCACTCACTCCATTTATCTGCCATGTTTCAGATTAAAGAGCAAGAGGTGATGTCTGCTGGGTGCGTGTCATCAGTAGATAAGATAATCATGCTGTGTGGATATTTGTACAAAGTTATGCCAGGCGAATCTATCTGCGAGACAGCAGCAAATGAAATCTACCAGCCGGAAAATCTCATAACTACTTTTGATCAGTGAAGGGTAAAAGTATTGACAATAGTTTTTGGGTAGCTTATGAAAAAGCTTTTCTTTAACTTTCAATACATTTCTCAAAGGATCAACATCCTTTTCTAAAGGTTCCTACCAAACATTAGTAGAATCACTTTATAGTCAGAGTTGACACAAGTTTAGGGCATCCCACTGTATAAACACTCTCAAAAAGGGCATTAATATGCTGTTATGAAATCAGAAAAGCCCTTTAATGCTCTGAAAGAAACCAAAATGAGACCCATGCACTCACTTTTCTGAATTCTGAATGGTGTCATTGTCGTTGATGGCCCTTAAAACAAAGTCATAAACAACAGATTTTTGTGCTTGAATTATTATTATTCATTTTTTTGTCTCTAATGTCAGGGAGATAATTAAATAAAGATGAATCCTGAAAATCATTCAAAATTATGGGTGCTACAGAACCTCAGCCTTTGATTGAGCTAATAGCTAACATGTCTTGCTTTATTTTGACATTAATGCTCACAACTCATCACTATATAGTTACAGCATTCTACAGCGTCTGAATGTTTTTTTTCCCAGCAAAAGACAGATCAATAACTTCCCAGGCAAACCGGGAAAACGCTGGCAATGTTATCAAACAACCTTGTAACCACCAGCTTTATGGCAATAATTCCCACAGCTGAAATACATTTTTGACCAATCGGATCACAACTATCAATCAAGGGCAATCCTGATGGATATTGTGCTTTTTGCCATCTCTGTAATCCTTTCTGTTCAGCATCTGCTGGATTAGGTCTACACACTTTTAAAAACCCAATTCCAGCAGGTATGCTTTTTACAGAGACGTCAATATATTGAATTTCAATAAACCCTGAAGGTAAGGCGGATAAAATAGTTTATCAGAGCACATGCTGTGTTGATCGGGTCATGTGGACTGAGAAAGACTCACACTGTTGGACTTTAACCCTCAGCAGATGTTTGGTGTGTGTCTGGTTTTTAAGATACTATTGGGTACTAAAAAGGTAGCATTCAAAGTAATAGACATACAAAGTCAATTCAGCAACTGGATACCCATAAAACTGTGACTTGTAATTGGTCTCACATATTGTGCTCTCACAAAAGAAGTATAATAATTAATGGGGACTCTGGGAAATTACTTTTGAAGGAAGTGAAGTAAATGAATAGTTTTATCTCCTCATCACCTCACATCAAGATACCCATGACCCCATCCTGATAACTTTCATTGTAGCCCTTTCAGAAAACAATAAAATAAAATATGTTCCGATGCCGACACTCTCCTACCTCCTTGAAAAGATAAGCTTTCTGGCTATTCAAGTTCAATATTATGGCTGTTGAATAAAAGGTTTGTTAAAAAATATCCAGTGCAAAAATCTTAGTGGAGAGTTCTGACACATTTTCACCTATGTGCAGTTGATACATTACATAGGGATAGGATAGAATAAATATCCAACATCAAGTCTAAACCACATCTCACACAAAGTGTGTCTTACACTGCCTATGATGCCGGAGTTGTTCAGTATCCTGTACTCAAAGTGTTACCTGAGTAAAAGTATACCAGGGATCTCAAGAGTCATGATTTGCGCTTTTGACCAATTAGGTTTCTCCAGTGTATCACCACCTAGACTGTCAATCATGTGCTGAACGAGCCCCTCCCAAAGTTTATAAAGCTCCGCCCCTCAGGACTCTGACTTCCTTGTTTCCCTCCAAATACAGCAGGCAGGACCAAAAGAAAAATCATGTGAGTTGAACAATGGACTTTTCACCTCAGTACTTTCTCTGATTGTTTTGTTAAGCTAGATTTGTTGTTGTTTTGTTGGGAAGAAAGAATGTGAAATGACATATTGCGGATGCATCACTATTATAAAACATGTGACTTTCTGTTGACACTATTTAGATCTATAATATTTTCTTAATATTCTTTTGTATGGAAAATATCATCCATTTTTACATCCACCTCCAACGGTTCTCTCATGTATGTGCTGTTCTTTGGCTTTCTGGATTCAGTGTTTGAATGTGCACGCATGAGATGTAAAGCCATTTTTAGCTTAAGTCTTTCCACTATACCTACCCTCTATGGATGCCTCAATCCAAACCTTATAAATGGCAGGATGAAAGAAGTAAATACAGAGCGTAGTATTTTTTGTTTGGTGTCACAGAGTGCAAACACAGCATGGGGTTAAAGAATTGGATTTTAGGCTGCAGACCTTTTTTGTGAAGGCAAAACAACAGAGGCTTTAGGTTTTTTGTTTCTTGGATGAACTGGGATTCTTTCAAGCTTTCAGACATTTGGTAGCATTTCATGGAAAAAAAGAAACTAGTAGCTTTGTCCTTCTTTACCTTTGGGAACCCGTGGAGTGACTGGGTTACTTTTCCAGCTTCCTTTATGTTTAATTTCCTGTGTGTGTGTTTCATGGCCTAGAATCTCCCAGGGAATGCACATAATACCCACAGTCCAGGCTTTATGTTTTCTCCACCCTGTTTTATCTCTGAGTGTTGTGTGTTGAAAAAGCTTAACCGCCCTTGTTCTTTATCTTCTGCTTGGCTGGCATTAACAGTGTAGCCTCTTTCTTTTCGCTCTCGGCTCAGTAGGAAGATACAGGGGCCATCCTCTTTATGGCTTGGAGAGGGGAGAGGCACAGAAATGACCTGAGGCGACCAAAAATGATGGACAGAGCTGTAGACTAGATGGAGGTATTTAATAAGAAAATCTAGTGTGCTGTACATATAGGACAGTACTATGAGAGGGAAGAGTGAACACTTCAATATGAATGTATAGTGTATATAATGTGTGAATTCATCACTTTCCTTTTCTATTTATGCGTCTGTCCTTCAAAAGTACGCTCTATTTATGACTTGTTGCTGTAAGGGAAAGGTTGTGCTTTGGCAGCCCCAAGTGGCAACTTGACAAAATTGTCTTTCTCATTACATATTTTCCTTAAATTGACCTTCACATATTGAGATCCTGCTAGAGACGTCGACATGTAGTACAAAGCTGTGGGGGCTTGCTGTAGGTAACCCACAGATTTCATGACATAATTGTTACAGACAAGCATGGAAGTTTTTCTTTTGGTTTTCTGATTTGCACATTTTGCTCTCATTAGTATAGTTTCCAGCAGCCGTGGGACCTGGTTTTAGGCAAAATCTCTGATGTAAGCACTGTACTATCCATGTGCCGACCTATATAGCAGACGGAAAACTATAGTGGTTAGTGAAAAAATGTAATTTTTTTACCTAATTTAAGGCCTTTAACATTCTAACACATTTTCATTAGAGTTCATTTTGCCCCATAGCCTTTTTGTGTTTGAATCCGGCCATGTTTTATTTCTCACACTGGGCTCATTGATAGCTAGCATGGTAGTGGCTAAAAAAGGCAGGACTTTTCTGGATTATTAGGATGAAATCAGATGATGAGCTGCAAGAACAATCAATGTTAAATAACTTCATAACAGATCTTTGAAGTGCACCTGTCCCTTCCAGCCTCAGACTCACACCTGCAGTTTAAAGCGGTGATGTTATTCTCCCTATCAGATCATTCATCATGCGCCTGTTTTAAGTCCTCTTCAAAGTTCTTGTCACTTTCTACCTCCTGGTGTTTTTTTCTTTTCTTTTTCCTCTATCTGCACTCTGAACATGTTATCAGCTCTTGTCATTTTTTTTTTTTTTATCTGTATCTCTTCTCTACTCAAGGGAGTTATTCTATCCATCAAACCAAATTTTGAAAACTCTTTCTTTTAAATCTTTGCCTTCCTCTCAGAAGGTTTAGATCCAAGCATTGCATTTTCCCTCCGTCTTTCTCTCTCTTCTCTTTATCAATCTCTCGCCTGTTTTTTTTTTACAGACTCTTTATCCTCCTTTCTCTCCCTCCCTCACATCATTTGTCGTTTCTATCAGCTTTGTCTAAATCTCAAACCCTTGTTGCTGCTTTGATCTTACTCCTTCTGCCTCTGATAAGCAGCCTGTTCGGTGGGTGTCGATGTATGTATGTGTATGTACTTTTAGGTATGTGTTCTTTGTATTAATTGGCCCTCCTGTATTTGGCTTGCTCTATATTTCCCAGCTTTAGAGGAAACTATATCCATATCCTCTGGCTATGAGAAATATCTGCCCGGGGGCTTTTATAACACTGATCCCAGTTTTTTGACAGAGCGGGATGAGTCTGTAGCTGAGTCTTCTTTTTATGTTGGTTCTGTGGGAAATTTGATACGTTCTTCTTAAATCATTAGCAGACTAGTTCTATAGTTCTCTTTAATTTATGCACATTAGCTTTCGCCAGTTTCTCTGTCAAGACAATTTTTAATTAGCAAGGCTTTTGTATAGAACCATGTGTGTCAGTGTTAACTTTTCGAAACATTTATTATGATTTGTAATTATAGAAAAAGTGTGTGTGTGTGTGTGTGTGTGTGTGTGTGTGTGTGTGTGTGTGTGTGTGTGTGTGTGTGTGTGTGTGTGTGTGTGTGTGTGTGTGTGTGTGTGTGTGTGTGTGTGTGTGTGTGTGTGTGTGTGTGTGTGTGTGTGTGTGTGTGTGTGTGTGTGTGTGTGTGTGTGTGTGTGTGTGTGTGTGTGTGTGTGTGTGTGTGTGTGTGTGTGTGTGTGTGTGTGTGTGTGTGTGTGTGTGTGTGTGTGTGTGTGTGTGTGTGTGTGTGTGTGTGTGTGTGTGTGTGTGTGTGTGTGTGTTTTTGAAGTTAGTCAAGACTTCAGGTTTGTTATTCATTTGGAGCCTTGATGACTGTATTTAGAGCACGTTTAATCAAACCTGATAGCTTTCTGTAAAGGTGAAATTAATTCTCTGTCACAAGTGAAAACACTTTCTTAAACTAAATTGTGTGCTGCCAGGTTTTCCAGTGCTATGTGTTGAAGGCATCCTTTTTTACCACCTGTATCAGTATCTAGCAATGCAGCAATGTTTCAATGCCCCAGCTGTTTTGTTTGCAACTTGGGCACATGCATGACAACGCTCATGTATGCACACTGACATGATGCATATCTGCCTCTGTAAAAATGCTATGCTACTAACTAACGATCAGAGAATGTCTATTGAGAAATTTAGCAATGCACCTCTGTTTCAGCTCTATTTTGTTTTTATCGAGTTGTATATTCTTAGCTACAATGAGCTTGACTTTACACTTCTAGACCTGTATTTGAAGATCAGAGCCTGAATAACTAGGCAGTGGTGGAATAAAAGTAATACAAATACCCAGTTATATTCCATTAATCCTGTTATTCTGTATAATTGTATATAATGTATAAGGACTTTCAAAAACTTGAACGCTCAAAACGCAAAAGGGCAGACGGCTTTCTCCCGCTCTTTTATCTTCCTCTCCTCCAAACTTTTTCTTGTGGGTGAAGTGACCTAGCGCTGTTCGTACAGAAGAGGCTTGGTTTAACTGAATGTGGTTCTTTTTTTAAACTCGCAGCAGGTTTAAAGAAAGTGGTTGTTTTTGAGAGGCATGTCAAAATTCAGCTTTGAAGTTTGCAGATATTCAGACTGCCTTAAATGTTTTTTTTCTCACTTTCCACTAAATGTGAAAGAAAAGGAAAGTTTCAAGGAAATTTATTTGTGAGCAAACAAGCTAGAGGCATAAGAAGTTACAACCTATTGTAATAAAGAAAACTGTACGTAATGTTAAACCTCAAACTGTATTAACTTAATTAAGTGACATATTCATGACCCTTACAAGCAAATCTGACTTTTAGCTAGGTGTTGCATGCTTATTTTTAAGTTATGTTATTGGTATTTGTTGGTGTTTTGTTTTTGGCATGATGTTAGAAGCACTGCAAATTTATGGAGAGAAGCTCTGCATACTTAAAGTTTACTATGATGCTCACTATGAGGCTAAGACACGGAGAAAAACAGTGTGTTCCTCAGCCACACACACACACACACACACACACACACACACACACACACACACACACACACACACACACACACACACACACACACACACACACACACACACACACACACACACAATGTATTTGTGTCTGTTCTTTGTACAGCATGCTGAACCCACTCTTCGCCCTTTTGCTTCACTTTGATGAGGGCACCGTCGTCGCACAATAGAACAGAAGGTAGAGAGGATAAAGCTTCTCTGAGCAGGAGCAAACAGAAAGAAAGGGAAGTGATGCTCAGCTGGGGAAGAGAGAGTCAGCAAGAGCACTTTTGATGCTCACTATGCCAACTTGAAATAAGTTTTAAAACATTTGAAAACAAACTTTGTGCTCTACTACTACTTTCAGGTTGTAATCCACAGTTTAAAGAGCTCAACTTGTAAGACAGATACAATAGTGCAGTTTATGTTTGATCAGTGGTGGAGAATCACGTTTAAGAATTGTTTGCTTTCAGAGTAAATGTCTCCTTTGTTATGATATCATATCAAAGGCCTAATTATGAGTATGAATGCTTTTAAAGGGAACGTGTTAGTGTTCTTTTTTTTGAGAAATGTCCAAACAAAATGTAAATATGATGATCCACCTGTCACATTTCACCAAGCCCGAAGTCAGGGGGTACAGATGACCCTGGTCCATGAGATGCCCATGGAAATGTCTATGGTTCAGGGGCCCTAATTTGATGCCATGTTTAGTGCTGGGTGAGTTATGTTCTTGCAGATGATTTATTTCTGTTGCAGTGTATTGAAATTAGGTAAAGTAACCCAAAAAGTATTTTTAAGGCACACACTTCTACTGTCAAACTGCACCATTATCAGTATAGGCAAGTTTAAGGTTAAAGTGAGGTAACGGCAGGAAAAAAAGAACCTGTGCCCATGCATTTATACCAACTTGCACACACTCCATGTCTGATATTGCCTTTTCACCACTGAAAAGCCCATAATTGAAATGCAGCAAGTGATTTGGCACGAGAGTGACAGGCCTATTAGATATCGCTCTCCGTCAGCCGGGGTTATCCAGCGATGCTTTATTGCTCTGCTAAAACCCAAACACTAAAAACAACTGCCAGGCCTGCTCTGGTCAAGGAAACCATTTCATCACCTGACGGCAGCCATATAGCAGGAGGAATTATTAGAGAGGTGTCAGGGCAGCATGCAGGAAGGGGAGGAAAGTGAGGAGGGGAGAGGTGTTGTAATTTTCATAATGGAAGCGACTGCAATGTGGGAGCAGAAGGAAGGCTGATCGTTTCTGCTGCAGGAAAAATGCAAGAGAAAATGAAGGGTGAATTCCAATCAAGGTTTTCATTATTTCACTAAATTAGGGTTTTGGAGTTAAAGTTATTATCCTTAATTAACTCTGGTTCCAAAATAGTAACATAAGAAATTATTTTAAAATATTAAAGAGTCTGAAGTGACTACTTTCAAGGGAAGAAGCTCTTAATTTTCTTTTTAAATGTTGGAATCGTATCCATAAATCATTTTGACTTCCACTATTTCGTAGGTGTCCTGCCTGTCTATCTGCATGCCTATCTGCATGCCTTCTTTCATTGGACTCTTTGAGATGTCGGATTGTTCAACGAGCTGCTAGCTTGAAAGCTGTGAGTACTAACAATAGCTGTGTTTGTTGTTTGTACTCACTACAGTGTGTAGAAGTCCATAATGAGAGAGCTGAAGATATTGGCTGTCAGTGTTGCAAACTTTCTGTCTATTTTTAGCAACTATTGTGCTAGTTGGGCTAGCTACTTTTATTGGAAACGGGGTTGCCACACTGGGTTTAGTTTTTTTGTGTTGAATACTTTCAAACGTTGCAACCTTTGCTTTAATACAGCTTTGGACTCTTATTTTGTGAATTTCAGTTGCTTTTTATGCTGCATTTAGTTTCCACTATTTTCATTATTTATGTTTTTGGCAGCATGTTTCATGTTCGAATGTTGTTCTTTGCCATTTGTAAGTTTCAAACGAGTTAGTCAATCTCCATTCCATTACTTTAAACTACCAAGATTAGAAGAGGCTGTAACAAATACATATACATAACAAACAACAATATTGACATAAACATAATTTGAAAACCATTGGAAATGCTCCCGTGACTATCAGTGGCCTTATGTTCACAGAGATCACTAAAAAGCCTCCTGCACATGAGAACAATTTATCAAGCTCTCTCTATTCACACCCAAAGGGAAACATTTAGCAAAGCCTGTGATGTGTGAAGAGGTGAAGAGGAAGCAGAGATAGATTAATCTATAATCACCTAAAGCAGTGGTTAGCCGACTATCGAAAAAACCGGTGGGGCCAATTGGTGCCCTGTGCCGTAATGAACCTTTGTGTGCTGCCTGGTTTTTATTTCAAGCCATTGCTTCACTGAGTAGAAATGCAGAACGTTGTCCATTTTGAATCAGCCCTCAGCAGATTCTAAAGGTAAATTGGAATATGACCCCCTCATGAAATGTGAGCTTGTCTTATATTGTACTTCTTAATTACATATCTAAACATATATTGCATAGTAGTATTCATGTGTTAAAAAGTCCAATGTCAATTCCGTCATTTTAAGTTGAATTCATTTCCTAACAAATCTTAGTTAATAAGAACAAGTCCAATAACTTATGCATAACGAGCTTAAATATACCCTTCATATTTCCCCTTATTTTAAGCAATCTGAGGCTTGTGTTTTAAGGAATGAGCTGCCAACAGAATTAATGAAACCCTTTAGAAAACTATGATGTAGGCTGTTTTTTTTCTTAAAGCATATTCAAGTATTTACCATAATGTATCTTTTTTGATGAATTTCATTCATTTTGCTAAGTTATTACTTAACCTATAAGGCAATAAACCTCACATCTAGTGAGTGGCCCAGACCTCAGTATGTTTTTCTGCAGGTGGCCCTCAGTGAAAAAGGTTTGGACACCCCTGCTGTACGCCCTTCGCTGTTACTTTTGTTTAATTTTTTTGTTATACTTCATTGTCTTGCCTGGGCCATTTTAGTTCAGTGTGTAAGCATGCTAAAATGCTAACTAGCAACAACTACACCTTTTTGTTTGGTTATAAACCCAAAACATTTGGTGCACTTTTTCTTAGGAAAATACATTTCTGTCTCACAACATATTTGAAATGTCCACAACCAGGCTATAAGAAATGCTGTGCTAATGAGCAGAGGTATATTCAGCCTGAACAAGTCAAAACCACCTTTGTAATTGTGTCGGCCCTTTTTAATTAGACCTTACATTCCCCAGTAATTATTTCGACCTATCAAACACAGGTGTAACTAATCACATCAATCACTGCATTCACTTTACTTGTACAGCTTTGTTCTTACCACTCCATTGTATTAATGAAGACAAGTGTTGACCATGTGCAAGGCAGCAGTAAGAATATTGCAGTGTTCCCTTCTTGACTTGTCAGCTTTTGATCAGTAAGAGTAAGTGAAAACACCTGTGTAACTGTGCAGGCCATTTAATTAGATTTTCACCCACTGTGGGAACTTTCTTGTGTCAAACACAGGTGTAACTAATAACTTTAATGACTGCATTCAATTAAGGTGAGACAATTGCAGGATGGTAAAGGCTCTCAAATTATGTTGGTTCTGTGTGATGTTGGGGGACAGCAAAATGATTCCTTACCGGGATCAATATTACCATTTTTATACGGCAGTTTAAAAGAAAACAAGGATTTAAACTATACTGTAAGCAGGTCCACTACTTTTTTTTCATTACAAATTATGTTTATATATTACAAGTTCATTGTGTAGTTAAATGTAAATGCTTCCTGGATAATATGGATTCATTGAACATTTAGTAGATGCATACATTAACGTTACCTTATTGTTTGAATCGCATTTCAATAAAACGAAGCAATATGTAGGCAAACCAGCTATGCATTGTTAGCCAGTTGATTTTTTTTACCTCCTTTGACCTTCAAAATCGAATTAAGACCTCTGTGAATACATGGATGGAGACTGCAAAAAAACAACTTTATTTTTTTGAAAGAAAACATTTTTCGGATTCTCTGTGGAACCTCAGTGTGACACCAGGTCAGTGCGGTGTGCTCACCACAGAATAGCACTCCTGAGGTCTGAGGGAAATGTAGAAACTCAGGGTCGCAGTGAATAAAACCTGAGGAGTCACTGTCTGACCTTCTGTGACTGAACACACACACACACACACACCCCAAACCCACCGCAGCATTTCAACATACCATGTACCCTGGAATGTTGCAAAAAAATGTATTTTCCTGTACTGCTGCGGTACACATTAGGTCTAGCTCCATCCATCTTAGCGTCTTTAATTACAACATATCAGAATATCTATCAGAATTGAGTCGAGGCAATTCACTTCTGCACCATCCCCGATTTCACTGATTGTTTGTGTGACTGCAGCCTTAATCACAATGTTGCTTAACTTGTGCCGTAAGATAAATTGTCTCTGGAAAGGAGTTAATGTTTCTCTAATCTGCTCCCGGTCACAGACAGCCGCCAGAGGCGTTAAATAGACTTTAATTTTGAATTATCATTGGTCATTATATCACTGTCAATAATCTTACATTCTGATCTTATTTCCTTATAACCTTATGCAATTTTAAACAAGCAATTATCTTTTTTTTAAAGGACCTGACTGAGGTTTTTCATTGACTAAGATTAAAAAAAGAGAGATTATTCCCCCTCCATGTAATTACTTACTCCCTGACCCGTATTGTAGCACAGCTCGAACATCACCATTATTATTCTATCCAGCTTTCGAATTTTATCCGCAAAGCATAGACTTACTGCCTGCTTGCAGTATATGCCCTCACTAGTCATCAGCTTACATCTCAGAAGGTATCCTCATTTGAATAATACTTCAAGTGACAGTTAATTAATTTGCCCAAGAAAATTAAATGTCTGCTGTTTTCTGACTGAACTTGTGTTTGAATGAGGCCGTTGGTCTTGACAACACACAATTACCATTACCAGTTCTCTTCAGAAAATGCTGT
This sequence comes from Eleginops maclovinus, assembly GCF_036324505.1. Taxonomy (NCBI): domain Eukaryota; kingdom Metazoa; phylum Chordata; class Actinopteri; order Perciformes; family Eleginopidae; genus Eleginops; species Eleginops maclovinus. The sequence continues at coordinate 13,249,807 of NC_086359.1, forward strand.
CCACCTTATGTTTGAGGGTAGAAAAATGACTGAGATGTTTCTGCTGTTTTATTCATGGCCATCATAAAATAAAACCCCATTCACTTTACCTCATTAAGGTGCAAATGCATAAAAACAAGATTTTTCCATTTCAACATTTATTTTACTTTGAGACATCTTGCAAGTGATTTCAATTTGACTCATTAGACTTTCTTCTCTATACACAGTAAAATAAACGTAAACCAATCTTCTACTTTCAGTTTTGAACTTTGATAGCTGAAAAGGCTATAAACAGGAGAGTTCTTTGTTAAATTAATTAATCTAAAAGTAACTTCCCTTCTACCCTTGATGTGCTTTTGAGACGTCTCCATGTATTTAGCTATTACCGAACTTCACTTCTCCAGATGACCTCCATTATGGTGCCAGCTGTAGATGCTGGATACCTGTAAAAATCCACTCTCATGCAGAGGAGTTGGTGTCAGGTAGAGGTCACGCCACTGCCCCCTGAGATTTTGACTACTTCTGGTTTCCACTTTAACACGGCAGCTGTTGTGGTGGCATCCCACGCTCGCAACCAACAGATGCTAATAAGAAAAAATAAACAGCAGGAGGGAGAGGGGAGGACATTTTCTGAGCTGTGTGTCATCTGAGGCAGGCCACAGACAGGAATGGAGCCAGGCATTAACTTCATAAGGACAGGTATATTAGAGGCAGCCGTCTAAATGCCAGGCTGTAAATGCGTTCAGACAGTGGCTTAAAATCGGGGCATTAATGTGTTATTGCTTATTAGAGCCCCCATGTGTTCCAGCCTCAGGGACTGAAGGCCTCCCATGCAGTGCCTGCTTTTACACTGTCAGCTTATTCTTGGAATTGTGAGGACAATTACAATGCCGGGGAAACGTACGTTTTACCTCCTTGAAACTCAATGCTGGTGGTCAAGGAAAAAAAGGAGTTTGGAGTACGACACTCTGAATCTAAAATAGCCCAAATCATTCTTTCTCTATTGCTCTAATGTCAAGCATTAGATTTTGTGTATCGTAATATTTTTTGTTGTTGTATTTTTCCTCAGAAAAACCTTAAAAGCTAAACCAAACATTAGCATTCAAAATGAGTCATCTATTTTTGGCAAGTTTGCGTAGCTTGAAAACACATTTGGTGACAGACTGATCATGATTTAATGTGCTCAGAGTCATATATTTGCTTTTCAAAAAACAGAGCCAGTGGAAAACAATGTACATGGGTGTGCTGATTGAATTTATATTTGTCTCTACCATCAGATGGTTTATATCTAGCATTTGGAGTGGGTGATGCTAAACACTCAGGTGGCTTTGTTTTCACTTTGTGAACCTACCGCTGATCAAAGCAGCCTGAAGAGAAATACTGTTTAAAACAAAATCTAAAACATTGTTTGTTAATAGGAACAAGATGGAGACCTGAATGACCAAGAAAGCTAATTAGGGACCATTACATTGGCTAATTATCTCAAGAAAACTTTTAAATAACCTCACAAGAAGAACTTTATTACCACCTACGCTGGAGTCTTAATTGTACTTTGTGAGTGTGTGAAGCATTCAGGGCAAGATTTACCTAGATGAAAACGCAGGCTTTCATTTGTTTTGCTCGCACAATTGTGAATGTAATTAGGGCCTGATCTGCCTTACAGGGGCAATGTGCATGTGAAGGTGACCTCAGTGGGAGCAGTTCAGTGCTGGGATATATCAGAAAAGCCATGATTCTGTGTTGATTCTGCCTAGACAGACTTATTAATGACTGATTATACAGGCAGATTACACAAAATCGACTTATGAGGGCAGCAGGGTGGTGCAGTGGTTTACACTTTAGGCCTTCTTTTTCATGTTTTCCCTCTGTTAGCAAGGGTTTCTTTGGGTTCTCTGGCTTTCTACTACACTAAGTTCATTGTAGACTTTAAATTACAGAAGGTGTGAATGGGAGCTTTAGGGGTTGTCCGTCGCTATAGCCTCTTTTTCAATGGATAAAGAAACCCACTAACTCAACAGAGTGAAACCCATCAACACGTCTTTGCTTTTCCAATGTTCCAATAATAACGTACTCCTGATTTTTAGAATTTGAAAAAAAAGTCTGAATAAGTATCAAATAAAAAGGAGTAACCACCGTAACATTTACACTTTTTACTAACCCTGGTTTCGTTGCTGGCAGGGGTCTATTTTCTATTTCTAGCAGGTTGTTCCATGTCTAAAAAAAAGCCCATATAGATACTAATTTTGGTGGAAAAGGGGTATAAGTGTTAGCCCTGTGATATCCTGGTGACCTGTCTTTGCTGTATCCCACCTTTGCCCAATATCAGCTGAGATAAGTGGAAAATAGACTGCATTTATCAAGCGCTTTCTCCAGTCTTTGCGACTCCTCGAAGCGCTTTAACAAATACAGCATTGACCCATTGACACACATTCAAGGAAAGTTAGGTACAAAGCATTTGAACATACAGAACATAACATTTTTCTAAAATGTGTGTTTTAAAACATTGAAAACTAGCTTCAATAGATAATAGAATCCTTTCCCTTTGCAAGTGTTTGCCTTTCACCTGGCAGCACAAAAAGCAGGGTCAGTAAAGAGTGCAAGCATGACTTACTATATCAGTTTACGTTAAATTGAAACTTTATTGCATCCATTGAGCTTTTGGAAATCTTGTGTACATTTTGAGAAGTCACAGCTTTACACCAGAAAGCAATGAATATCCCACCCCATATTGGGATAACAAGCATACTTATAACAATATTTTATAACTATCATTCAACGGGGCAGAGTACACTGTGGATCTGCCCAGAAAAACATGTTATTTCCGCCATGCAGAGCGCCTCAGCAGAGAAGTGTTTCTCTTGTTTACTCAACCCCAAGCATTTCCTCCAGCCTTTTAATTTCCACCTCCCACCTCCTAGCTGCAGGTTTCCATGTTGTTGTAAGTTATTGATGTTGTTGCTGCATTTATTCATGTATGTGAGTTTAAACCTTACAACAGAATTGCAGGACGCTTTGTCATCACAGCATCGTCTTCCTGTGTGATACCACCCTGTAAACAAGGCAGGAACACTTGCTAAAACATATATACAGCTGATTAGACCTGCTTAGAGCATGTTGCTAAATAAATTTGCACATTAAATGAGGCAAAAATAAGAACGCTTTAATATATGGAAATCGTGTATCCATGCATGCCATGTGAAGACACACACACACACTGCCATAGAACATTTGCTTATTTATGCATAGCTTAATGAATGGCCTCATTAGAATAACTGGTAATATGTTACAATGATTATGGCAAGACATTAGTCAGCTCAATTGCGTCTTGTTTGTGGTTGTGAAGCAAACTGACCTACAGGAACATTCAGGACAAATACTGCAACTTCAACATTTTATAGTGCCATGACTTGAAGTATTGATAATGACTTAAAGAAGTCCTTTCTATGCCCAAGTTTATTTGATAAAGCAATGCCAATGTTAAAGTTTTAACAACTGAAAATGAAAAATGAATACAGTATATAGTTTATATAAGATGGCATATTGAAGTGGAGCAAAAGAAAAAAGCAATTATATAGCCCACGTTGGCTGGCAACCCTTGGATAACGAGCATAACTTTCTACCTTCTGTATCACCACTTACACGCCAACGTAGATGTGGAGTTAAACAAAGGGAATTGTAAAGGAGGGTGGTAGATGAGGCAGTTAAGTCAAGAAACATAATAATGTGAGGAGACAGAGAGGAAGAGTACAAGAGAAGAAAAGGAGATGGAAGAGGTTTGGACTGACTGTCAAGCAGGTATAAAGATGTAACTGTGGAGAAAAATGAGAGGGCGCAACAGCTGGAAGGAAGCTGTAGAAACAACATCCAAGCAAAGGCTGTTTGTGATCTGTGTTGAGCCCTCTGCGGTATTTGAAACACCGGGCTACTGCATGTTTCTGTGTTCAGTCTGCTGTCGTCAAACCCTGCTGGGGCTGCAGGGGGAGAGAAACATGGGATAGCAGCTGTAGCAGTGATAGTATGCTGTATGTGTGTGTTTGATGTGGCTGTGAATGCCTCCTTTGTTTTTAGCCTCGTGTCAATGTGTTTCTCTCCATGTGGCAACCTAGAAATTACATTCAGGCTATGTCCACACTGTGTGAACACAAATAATGTGGAATCCACTTATTTGTCGTCCAAATCTGATAAAGCTTTGATGTTTTGCAATGTTCCTACAGTCTTAAAGTTGAATTGCAATTCATTTGAATTTGACATCACAATTCTGCACTGGTAAGAGTCTTCGGGAGCGAACATTAGGAATCAAATCTGTTTCCGTGAAGCTGCCAGGATCATAGCCATACCTTTTGAATACGCCTCAACATACAAACTTAAGATGCTTACTCATTTTAGATTGAAGAGATGCTAGAATGATGAGGTTTACAGAAAATATGCGGACAGAGACCCAGGTATGATTTGCAAAATAAACACGAGTAGATATTTGTTTATTACATTTATTTTCAATGTTTCAACTTTTTCTTCCACACAGGTCCTAATCAGCAGTCTCCTGTGGTGATATATTGTGTTTGACCCAACCATCCTTTCCTGCACAAACTTTCTTTCTCTCTTTCTGACAATATTTTTTTTGCCACTCCTTTTGAACATGTTTAAGCACATTGCTATCTTGTCAACTGACCAGGTATAGCATAAATGTCAAAATGTTAATTAAGCACCAACAAAAAAAGTTGTTTATCAGTCAGGACACAGATGCATATTTCATTAAAGCTGCAGCTGTGAAATACCAACATGCAACAAGAATCACATCAACTTGAGACAAATACCCAGTAGAAATAGTTGTTTACCCTGAAAGGTAAAAACGCTTGGCTATCCATGTGCTCACAACACAGCTGAATGTCTTCAGGTGTTTAAAAATAATATCACACTGTGCATGTTCCTGTGTGTGTTTGGGACAGAAAAAAAGGGGGGGGGGAGAGTGAGTGGTGTCCCTTGAGGGGCTTTTTTCTGGCAGAGCTGGTGAGGTGTTGACAGTCGTCCTCCCGGCCTACTGTCTGACTGCTCACTAACAGCTGCTTCATGCCAAACACATTTCCTTCATTTGTCACTCTTGTTCTTCCTTTCTCCCTACCTTTCTTTCTTCATTTCTCCTTTAAAAACCAATGTCCTACTTTGGTTCTTTTCCTGTCCATCCTCATTGGCCTTCATTTCTGAATACCCCCTTTTCCAATGAATCTTTTTCAATCAAGCAGTTCATGTCATCCTTTCTTTCAATTTGTTTTCCATTCTTCTTTCTCATTCACTCAATCATCCGTTAATCCTCTCTTCTGTCGTCCTTACTTTAATCACTTCTCCTTACACAAGCCATCCCTAATTTATTCCTCTCTCCACCTTTCTCCTTTCCTAATTATCCCTCTTGCTAACTGTGCTTAGTTGTTTTTCCGTCTTCTAATATCCTTTCTCTTTGTATTTGTTCCCTATCTATCTTCTATTTCTCCCTATACCCTTTCCTTTCCTTCTTCCCCTCCCTCAATTTCTGTACTTATCTCTTCTCCCTGCTTCCTCCCCTTTCATTTATAGCTTCTTGGAGGGATCTTCTTAGTTCTTCCTCTGTCCTCCTTCCTCCTGTCATCTTCTTTAAATAGAAAAAAGGGAGGAGAGGCATGGGAGGGAAATGAGACGGAGTGAAAAGAGAGAGGGTGTGATTACTGTTATTAAGTCATTAAAACAGTAGGCTAATTGAATTGACAAGCTGTTAAGTAATTGTCTCTATTTGCTCCCATCCATTATTCAGATCTTGACTGCTGTTATGACAGCAGCCTGACACTTATTATAAGTCTGCGTATGTGTTTTGTGTGTATACCCATTCTCTGTATGTACTTGACAGTGCTGAAGTACTCACTATGAAATTGTTGGCAAAAAACACAAAAAGAAAACTAAAAAGGCGATCTTCATTAACACGTGCAATAATCTATTCAAATGTTGTGCTAATCCAGGGGATCCCTATTAGTTTTCGACCAAAAGATTATGACTTGATTTTATTTTGGTTCACTCTCACAAGGTCTTTACAGCTGTTTTTACAGAAAAATCTCTGAATGCCAGCTTTAACCAGTAGTTCCAACTTCTGACAAATTGCAACAAAGCAATACTAACTTCTAAAGGGTTGCATATTTGGGAATTATAAAGGCATTTAGAAAAAAACAGCAGAGGACAGTTTCAAATAACAAATATTTTTGGTGGAAAAAAAATTCTGTTATGATGTCAATAATTTTCCCTCCCCTTGGATTCCTTCTGTGTTTTGAAATCACTGCCTCAATGCACCATACCTGATCTCACATTTTATTTCCCCATTAAAAACATACAAACACTACCAAATTGTGCAACAGGTATGTAAAGTTATGAAAAGTTATCTCTTCAGAAAAGCTTTGGTTTTTAATTCCAGTCACACACTCGATCTGTAATCCTAGCGAGAGACAAATGATCAGGAAAGCTCTTCCTGTTCCATAATTCCAGCGGCCAAAAATGCGTGACACTAAGCAGTATTGGTCTGCTGATTGGCTCATTTCTTCTGCAAACTCATCATCTAAAGGCCCCTCACTGTGTCAGTGTGCACAGCCAAAGATAGCAAGTACACCAACAATAGCTGGCAGGTGTAGCCTCACTGAGAAATGCGCCAAGTGTGTATAGTAAGACAGCTTAGTGAGAGAGCAGATGCACACAAACACACAAACTCCCTCAGATATGATTATTCACTACGTGTGCAGGTGTGGAGAGGGAGAAAATGAAAATACAAGAAACAAAACTAATACTGTTTAGCAGGGATAGAAAAGAGTTATGGGTTACTTTCCTCAAGTGAAAGTAAAAAGAAAAAGGTCAGGTAAAATGCCCTAAGACTAAATACTGCGTCACCTTTCTTTTGAATAAATGAAATACATTACATGTCAACATTAACCCAAATGGTGCAAAATCACTCACCACGTAGCCTTCATCTAATTACACAAAAAAACAAACAAAAAAAAGCCCAACTAAGGACAAGAGAAATGGATATAATCTCAACCTCTATATAATATTTTTATGACATGATAAATAAATCAAAACAGTCAAATCCATGTAAATTACAATTTTTCTAATTGCACAAAAAGGAACAATTCACAAACAGCCACAGTAACAAGGGGACATGCAATACATTACTTCCACCCCTGCTGTGGATAGAAGAAATACAACCCGATATATATTTGTTAACTGTTCTAATCTAGCCCATCATTATCTGAAAGAGAACATACTGTACGATGTTTCACTTTTCTGTGTGCTTAAGAGAGACACAGCGGGGAAACCAGTATCCTAATTAACCACATGGTTTAAAGATCATCAGCTCTCACTTCAGATGCTGGTCCAAACTCTAACATGATTATCATTTTTAATCCAGCGGTTGGCATTCAGCTGCCGACTCTCACTCTGGATCTCTCGGAGTAATGTGAGAGCTCTCACTTCTGCTTAAGTACTCAGGATGGAGAAGTTAACCAAGACGTGTTATGAAGAGGACACACAAAGCATCACCTTCCCATCCACCCACACAATTACACACATTAAGACATTTGCGATTATCAATAATGAAGAATAAAATATTTAGATTCTCACATTTATAGGAAAATATTAGACAACATTATACCCGTTCTTGTTGTGCTGATGTTGTTGCTTTTGCTCTTCTATGGGGGGGAATTCAAGCCGTTTTATGACCTCCAAACAAAATCCAAAGAGTTTCCCTTTGAAACAGCAGCACACTGCAATTGTCCGTTTCAGAGTCTTTAAAACGTACTGAAGAAATACTGCATTTGGTAAAGGCACAACATGTCATGGACTACAAAGCAAGCATGAGCCGGTTCTTTATTTGGTGATTAAGAACTATTTTTCCCTTCATTCATTTGTCTGACTGGCAGAGGTCAGATGTCGCAGTCTGCTAAAGAACAGAAGGTCTGAAACTAAAAGGCCTTTAGAATTCACTATCAAGGACACGTCGGCAGAATTGATGTCCGTGACATCAGCTCACCTGATGGATTAGGATCTCTACACTGCCCTGATGCTCAAAGTTGCCCTTATAAAAAATGCTTATGTATTTACATGTCACAACCAGGACATGCATTTGGAATTGTGGTTATGAATTCCTTAATTATGAATCTAACTTTGTGAAAAAATTAAAAATATATTTGTTGCTAGATTATTTTGTAGTTCTGTCCCACTTTGCTTTCCTGGTAACTGTGATTTTGTGACATGATATAACCTGTAGGTTTCCTGCAAACTACCCATATGGTGGTTTAGGCATGCAAAGCAAATGCTAAATTGATGGATACATGTGAAAGATGCTGGATGAGGAGTCGATTGTTAAAACTTTACTGAATCGTTTAAGTGCAGATTTAAAATTCCACGCTGTTTACATCCATCCTAATAGTCTTCTCTGTCTTTGCTGATGTCTTTTTCTTGCATTTATGTCACAAAATGGTGATCATGCAATGCAAATACCTTGCTCCACAGCACACCTTCAAAGTTCAACTGATAAAAACAAAATACAAAACAGAAACAATATGCATGCCTATGTATGGCAAGCTTTCTAACACATCCTTTACCTTGAATGCAGAGCAGCAGATGCTTTGGTAAAAAAAACACTAATTAGCTCTGGATGACAGCCAAACTCTGTATGCCATCTGCAGTCCTGTCACGTTGAACATGGTGCTGAATGTTTCCTGACCCTTTCCTGCATAGACTGAAACATGCCCCCCACGCTCTCCAGATTTATGACCGCCTCAATACTTAAGAACCACGTGGTTTAGCTCTGCAGCGGAGATAAATGGCTGCCTTTCGAAGTCCTGGAGTTTAGTAAAAGGCGAGCAGAAATCATGGGTGGGAAAGGACACTTGGGAGAAGTGTTTTCATCTGTTTTGTGCCAGAACTTTTTAGCAAGCTGAAGGCAAAAGAGGTAGAGGAAGTGATGAAGGAGGTGAAAGCATTGATGATGGAGATGAGAGGTAGAAGAGCTCTTGCTGTAGGGGTGAACATATACAGTATAAAGAGGGGAGGTGGTTGGAGAGTAAAGAGAAATGGGAAAATAGAGAGAGGAAGGAAAGAGGAGTTGCAATATGAGGTTGTTTGAAATCAAAGGAAGGGGTATTTAAGCAGATACGACAGTTTGGAAAAAGTTAAGAAAAAGGTGTTTTGGCGCAGAGTGTATTTCAACACAAGGAAAAACACAAAGAGGAAGACTTTAGGGAGAAGGACAAGCAAAGAATACATACCAGTGAACAAACGCGGTATCATTACCCTGCAGTGATTAGATCATCCATTGTCCCAAAACATGTTGCCCTCAAGAATGCAACGGTCAGTGACTCAAATTTCGGCTTGTAGGATTTAGGAATATAAATGCTAATTCAGGAAACAGGAGTCTATACCTCTGCTGAATGAAAGCGATGCAGAGAGACATACAAAGACACACCATGCATTTACCCAGCATGCCCAGCCCTGTGCAGCTTCTGAGCAACCCTATCTATAATGTTTTATTTTGGGAAGATATTCACTTTACCCTTGCATAAAGTCTAATCAAAATAAAGTCTATGAAAAAGTCCCATGCAGTTTATTTATTTTCCGCCCTTCTATTATTAAAATCCTCCGTCAGAATAAGCTTTCTGGAAGCTTCATTTCTGCTCTGGTTGTGACACGAGATTAAGTTCTTGTGGTAGTGATGCGACGGCAGCGTGGAGTTGGTGTAAACAGCTTTACGGTTCTCCCTCTTCCCCCATTTGGAGCGCTCCATGGCTGTCTGGGTAATTCTATCTTCTGGGAGCCAACAACGCGGGGTACCTGCCATGGACGAATCCATGGCTATGAGCAGATAGTGCGCCACTGCAGGATGCACACATGTTGGGGGCCGAAAAAGTATCTGTTTCAGTGGGAAAGAAGAGTTCAAAGAGCTAAAAGGATTAGACTGGCAGGGAATGAAGAAACACGGCATACAGGTGGAACAGAGTACATTACATGACTGTATAATAATGTTGGCACAGAGCTTCCTGAACATTCATATCAGGTATATGTATTAGCTACTAATATAAGTTGTCTTTAGGGTGTGATGTATCATTTAAACAATAGCTTGACTGCAATGAATGACTGCAACTGTCATATACAAAAGTACTTAAAACAGAGTTACTGGCAGATGTCAAACTCGCCCAACGTCAACCACATTTTCAAGTTGTTTCTGTTTTAGCCATTTTTGCACAGTTCAAGTGTAAGCAGCTTTTTGTTAACACTATTAGAGTGATACACAGTGGCATTACTACAAATTTAGCTTGACATTGCATGTGATTGTTATTGCGGGCCACAGGCTGTTTGGACTAAAAGAAAATCCCTGTACAGAAAAAAAATGCCAGAGCAGAAAAGCTCCAGGAACACAGACTTAATCAAAAAAACAGTTTGGAGCTTGCTGGAGGTTGGATGGCATGTGCTTGATATGCCAACCCACTTTACAGACAATCACAAAACTCCCTGCTGAAATATGGATTGCTTTAAACATGACGCATATAATGAAGCAACTGCAAGGAAGCATCAATCAGGTTACACAAGCATGGGTTGAACCCACTACCCTCTTTACAAACACACACATCTTCACTGCCAAATGTCTGAACAGGTGAAAAGCAGGGAAAACGGTCTTCCAAGTGCCATATAGACACAATGTGAAATCATTAAACTGCATCGCATTATTATAATTAAAACTGAAAATGATCATTCCATTAAACGCACTTATAAGATCCTTTTCATACAAAGGCAGTTCAATGTGCTTAAAGGGGAAAATGTGTTCTTTTGTTTCAGAGACAGAGAACATTAGACAAGCACAGTTGATGCTGATAAAGTAAATGATAGCATTCTCGTTCACTGATATGTCTGACACATTTAATGGAAATTAATCAACATTAATTTAAGTAGTTAAACCTGTGCTTTTTCTGCCAAGTATTACACATGCTGTGAAAGGACTCGTGACACATCAACAGCAGTTGTTTCAGATTCAGGTTTGGAAATTCAGATGTAGACAGATCTAAAATCTAAATGAACAGCGAAAAAAAAAGGAATACATTCTGCTCACTTTACACAGCACAGTTCCACTTCAAGAGTTGAGTCCCGAAAAGGTATATTTTATGCCAAAAGTTTGTAACACACACACTTATACATAGGAGAGTATTGTGTGCCTTTAAGCATTCCCTGTCAAGTCGTCACTCCTCCATCGAACCGAAGAACCGTTTCATCATAACACTTTCAAAGGAGTCAAAATAATTGCCTGGGACAAGAGAAAGACTGCGGGGGAGAGAGAAATGCATAGAAAGAGGAAAACTGTGTGAATAAATTCACTCATCAACCCCTGCAGTGTAATTATAAGTGATCCACAAATAAACAAGACAACTTTAAACATGTCAACACTTACAGTACAGTGAATCGTCCCACAGGATGTTGCAGTAACCTTAAAATAATCTGTGAAATAAAAAAAATGGCGGTTGGTAGTCACTCACCATTGTTTCAAGTGGAAGAGCAGTTACATCTCCTTAATAGCCACTAGATGGGGGTTACAAAATATTTGTGTTTTGATAATTGGCTCTCTAGTTTATTTAACTTCTTTGAATCTATTTTGTCCTGGTGCTGTTGTTAGGAATTATTGTTCTAGGAATGACCTAAATGCTGGTGTTTAACAGCTACTAATAATAGGGCTAACATTGTGTAGCTTTGTCCTTGTGTAAGAATTATTTTAACCAAAACTGAAGTTTTGAAAATCCACTTTAACGGAACATCATGCTGCCCGGATTATGTACAATATCTGCCAAATTGCAAAATGTTTTCTCACCCAATCAAGGAAAATGTTTACTGACACTGCATTTTGTTTGTAATGCTGTAGCATCTTAGTGTTAATTTTTTCATATTGAAGCCCCCCACAAGACTATGTTAAGTTTAGGGACAGCTTGGGGATTGGTGTAAAGAAAAGTATCTTAAAGCGTGAGGTTATGACATCATCTTCTCATAAAAAAAATAACCAAAAATTGTATATTTCATGTGTCCGAATTATGTGCGACACATTGTAGCAGTTCCTACACTAGAACCATGTCTCTGTGCATAACCCCGGCAGCATGTATGGGTATTCTATCACTTGCCAGATTAACAGGCATTTGTTGATAAGTCTTTTGAGGAGAAATGCCGATATATTGCATATTTTGCTATTGTTGATGCCCTGATAAAAACGAAGACACTGACAAGACAATGCAGATTCTTGGCACTGCCATGAGTAATGTCTGCTCTTACCACTGCAAAAAGTTGCCTAATTTTTCTTCCTTTTTCCTGGCACTATGGCCCACTTTGATGTCCCTATGTTAAATATTGAATGTACATCCATATTTCACTAGCTGGGCCCCAGAACAAGACGGAGGGCAGGATGATAAGCATTGCCAGGGAATTTCACTTCTCTAATTGCCCAGAGTTGATCTCAGCATAGTGCCTTGACCTGTAGTAATGGAGCTGCTTGAGAGACACGGTAAATATAAATAGGAAGGGGGAAGCATAAGAGTGGATGAACGGAGGAATACACAGCACTGTCAAACATTCTAAGCAATTCAACTTTATAACCCATGCTTACTCTTTGCCTTAAAATGTCAATGGAATTAATATTCTGATCAAAGTCTGCTTATACCTGCTGTTCTGTGTGGTCTGTTGTGATTTTCTTTCAAATGTAACATATGTTTAGGCTCATTGCCAAGAGATTTAATCTCGAACCACATTAACCCAGTTTTAAATGAAGTTTCAAGGTCAGTTAGTCATTCACGCATTATATTTACAAATTGATGATTTTAATTTAATGAAACCACACAGGCAAGGCCAATGAACGTCAAGTTGCTACCAGTTACATTGAACGTGCTGGTAGGAAGTGAAGTGGATAACAACTAACACATTACTTTAATGGCTTCCTGTGAAAATAGCATTGACTCAGTATCACAGAACATTCTCTCAAAGCCGGAAAAAGAAGATATTTGAACACATTGCCACCCTAATAAGTCTTTGGTAGAAACTTCTAGTTCTGATTTAAAACAAAAAATAATATTGGGATAAGTCACACATAAAGTATATACTTGTATAACACTTGTGCGTCTTTCAATTAAAGAAATAGCAGTAGATAAAAGTTGGTGGTGTAGCAGATCATTTTAGTTGGTCACTGCAGTCAGCCTCATTAAAAGTCTGTGTCAGTAAGCAATAGAAACCTTGTGTGATCTGGACATCTTATCATTTAAGTTTATTTATTTTGTATATGTTAACATGTTAATCATCAAACATTGTTTGATTTTACTCTCTCCAATCCTATATTTTACAGTGAAACAGTAAAAAAGAGAAAGAGGTAAACGGAGGAAAAAGGGGGGTGGGTAGATAATTAAGATGGAAGAAGAGAAGAAATACCTTCAGGAGCTGACTGCGGATATTTGTCTAATTTCAATAGACTCTAGAGGCAAAGCTTTTTCTATTTAAACATCTCTAAATGCTAATTCTGTTTGCATCATTAAAATTTTTAGGTGGAACCTGTGACACATGCGGATTACCTCTGATCCAGCAACGAGGGAAAAGAAAAGTACACTGCAAAAAAGAACATGTCATCCTCTGCAGATGATTTAAATTGTTGAAAATTAAATGAATTGACACTTTATTTTTGCAGTGTATTGTATCCCTGTCAGGATGGCAGCATCTAACTGCAGTTTCACAGGGGGTCTCATCTATATTCATCTAAAGCTTTAAAGATTTTAAATGATGAATAATGTTCTTTTGAATAATAATAACCAGGCCTCTTGCCACTGCTTCACTCAGTAAGAAAAAAAATGGACTTAATGTACTGTCCAGTAAAATCATGTTTTAGGTTATTAGATTAATTACTGACACATTTTGATGAGCTCCGCTCCGACAGATAGGCCGAGGGTGCATGGATATTCATCTCTTACAGAAATATCCTCATGTGGTGGTTTTATGTTTAAATCATGATTGTGAAAGGGAGGAAAATACGAGGCAATTTGGTTTTTGGTAATCTCTTGATGTGCTTTGAAGGCTTTTTTACATCAACAGTGAAGGGAATCAATGTTAGACTATGTACATTTGAATTTAAATGATTGTCATACCAGGGAATTAATGTTATATTGGGGTATTTTTTTGTATCTCTCTCAGCTCTTCCAATCTCTAACAGTAGTTATGTTTTAATGTATGAGTGACACTATGAGATCATTTTGTATCCTTTGTCTTCCTGAGTAGTTCAGTAGGATATTTAATAAGGGATGGGATACATGCAGCCGGCTGTCTTTCCCTACTGAGCAAAAACAGGGAGGGGTGTTCTGCACCCCAGCATGAAAAACAGCCACATTTTGGAAATTCTTTTGAAATGAATAAACTGGGTCACTAACAATACAAAAGAAAAAGGGTTAGGTTAAATAATAATAAAAAGAACTGAACACAAATTTGCTCATTATACGGTTGAATACAAAATCCAAAATGTAGTTACTTGCTATTCGTACGTCTTGGTCCCCGATAGGACAGAGCCCTTTTTGCAGGTGATGCAAATGATGTTGAGTGCTTTTCATTGCAAATGGCGAGCAAACCGCTTCACTGTCAATCAAAAACAATAACAAAAAGCCGGCCCCAGCTGCTTAAAAAAACAGTGTCTAGATTTGCAAAACTCTCACTAGATTGTTCAGGTTGTTCATTGGCCTTAAATAAATAAATAAATAGTCAGGAAATGTCTCGCAAGACTTTTTTATTTCCAAAACCAGAAGTCGTTGAATCTAAAATATGCATTGTAATCTGTTTCTGATGTCTGCCTTGGCATCTTGTGTGATTTGTTTATGGCAGCAGTGCAGTAAGAGACTTTAAATGTGTAGCTTTGTGACTGTGGCACTGATGAGGTAGCACTGCCAGGTTTTATGAGCACAGCCTGCAGGCCTGTGCTATGCCCAGCTTTATGGGAGAAAGGTAGATATGGAAGCCAGAGAGGTTCATCTAGGGGTTGTTATGGACCTTGTATGGGAATTCCTTCCCCCTGAGGACACAATGTGGTTGCGAGAGAAGGCTATGTGAAACAAAAAAAGAAAATGTGTGTGTTCATGTGTCTTCATGCCAGAATGGATGAGGCTTTGGCTCTGAAACAGTGGAATGGTAGGTCACACCCTCTCTCCATCACCTGAGAGCTGATCCTCTGAGGACAAGTATGTGTCTCTGTGCGCACATGTGTTTGTTCCTACTCTCAAGCCAAAGCCTTTTATCCTGACAGATGTCTATGTCTCACCTGCTTTAGTGTGATGTCGTCATACTGAGACAGCTGTTGAATCTTTATTTGACTTCTCTGAGGTTAATGGAAGATACCTTAAAGTGTATTTGATAGACAGCGGATGTGCTGAGCAGGAAGGCAATACATGATAGATGTAAGCAGCTTGTCAGAAATCATTGTAATGAAAGTATACGTACATTTTTCATGTGAAGGAGCAGATGTCTCTTTGCTGGTACAGTGTTACGTATGAAGAAGTATGTGTGATCCATTTCCTGAGCACTTCATGGAGCAAAGTGAAGGTATTTAAGCTGAGGGGTATGCAACACATTTAAATGATCAGCTATTCAGTACAAATGTCCTCTTTGCTATCATTGTTGCTTCTGAAGCATCCAAACATTTCACATGATGGCGGTCCAAATGTCAGTGGTAGTTGCCTGCAGTTATATTGGAGGAAACACCGGTTGTTGTTGTTGACGACTTGTAGAACGTATATGGGTTGAATCAGACATGTCAGTCTGTTGTTGGGGCTGTGTTGATGTTTGTTTCCGTTCAGCTGAAAAACACATCACATAAATATAGCAGTGCTTACTGAGGAATATTGATGTGAGTGTGTTTTTTGCCCTGCTCCAGTTACATTTCAAAATCTTCACATGAAGCTGATAGCAATGCCACACAAGCTGATGATTTTTGAAGTAATGAAATCATACGATGTTAATGTCAGCCATGTTCCATATTGCAGTCTTTGGGTATTTTGACTTTGAGAATATTGATCTCCCCGTCATTCACTGCTCACTCTTCATTCCCACCTGTCTTATATATTCAGCCACACAAGGAGAGAAGGGAGATACTTTTCAGTGTCACAAAGCCCCCCCGGTCAGTCTCTCTGTGACAGTCCCTCTCTGTCAGCGTTGCTGGTGCTGCTGCCCTGGGATTCCCTGGGATGGAGGCCAGTTTGCAGCTGACAGCTGCTTGCACTGTAGTTCTCCTCCAGCTGGATGGATTTGCGTGGCCTAGACTGTTAGTTAGTTAAATGAAGCCCTGAAGGAGCATGAAGAGCTTGCCTGCAGCAGCAGCACTTCAAATCAGCCAGTAGAGGAAAGTTATTTTCCATTGAGAGCAAGAGCAGATAAAAATGCACTCTGCTGTCACCTCTGGGAACATGGGTAATGCAGGAGCAGGTTAGCACAGAGATCTGTATGCACAATTACACAATACATTTCAATGGCAGCCCTTCAGAGCTGCCACTAAAAGCAACTCCTCTTCGATTGAGAATCTAACAGTAATAGATTACTCTTGTCAGTTTTGGGACTGGGTTACAGGGTATTTTGACCTGTACGCACAATTAAACAACATTTTTTTATGCCTGCTACTTCAATTTACTGCATGTTTCTGATTCTGAGTGCCGAGCAAACATCAGCAAAGCCAGACTTATAGTATATGAATGTATACTGGTCAGGTGAATAGTTTTTAGAATCAGGTGCTGACAAAAGAGACTTAATCTGTGAATATATGTCACCACTAAATCTCATAAATGTAAACTAAAAAAGCTGATGTTTCAAACGGAAAATTCTAAAATCATTAGAATGTGTCTTTGTATTTTGGTTTTACAAAAAGGTGGGCATAAGGCAAAAAAGACTTAGAAAGAGTTTGACTGTGAATGTCCAACTCTATTAATTTTAGTATAATTTGCCGCAGGGTAAAAAATAGAAGCCGCTAAATTCCCCATCAGTCTAGACTCTAGACTGATGTTAACGTAAAATATATGTTTTAGCAACAAACGTGAAAAGAGTGTTATTTATATGACTGATAGTTAATGATTTTAAGAAGGAATAAGTATTATGCAGAGTTTGCTCACAACGATTGGTCCGTGATCAATCAAAACATGCACATTATGTTGTTGTGAAGGATGTGCTAGACTTCCAGGAACAGGAATGTTAACAAACAATGGCAATTTATGTTATTCTTATTCAGAAATATGTTAAAAATGACTTGTGACCTTGATGGATATCTTCATATATTGATATCTACTACTGTAGATGAGTTTAAAAGAGATATCCTTCTTTTGATCCTTCAGTTTCTGGGTCTCAGTAAAGTAATTGTATTAATGGTGTTCACAATATAGGTACCTTTTGGAAAAATAAAGGGGCATTTAAACAACAAAGCAGAGCCATGAGAGAGAATCTAAATTCACAACATTAAGAATCAGTGTCTTTTAGAGTAGGGTAAAACATTACGATTAAATCCCATTACGATAGAAACTGCACATTGTAAAGAAGTAGGTCCATAGCATGAAGTAAATTAAAAACCCTTCACATCGGCCTCAGTTCACTGCCACCTCCAGTAATTGTACCAGAAAAGAGCCGAGTCGTTTTGTCTTTTTTTGTTAAACTTCCATAGTAATCATTTTTCTGATAGCCCAAATGGCAGTTGGCGATAATGTTGACATAACAACTGAACGGTAATCATTACTCCATCATCCCGAGACGACTAAATCGACTGTCACTTGTCTTCACTTTGCAACTTTAAACAGAAGTGTCACTTTATTGACATAATTTATACGGATAAAGAGCTCTTTACAGTCACCTCCTGGCTGGCATGAATCAACTAATCTCACACACACACACACACACACACACACACACACACACACACACACACACACACACACACACACACACACACACACACACACAGTCTCACCTCTAATTTCGCATTATCGTCCTGAAACGCTTTGAATTATTCATGGGATGCCCTCACTATAGGGAGAAATTGAAGAGAGGAAAAGAGGTTGGAAAATGGAAATGAAGTGGGAGGAAGAGAAACAGAAAGCAAGAATTAGATGTGATCAAAACAGTGGAAACAAAGAATTTAAGTGAAGCAGCAAGAAAGGGGGAAAAAGAAAAACACAGGTGGAAAGAAACTAAGAGAATATGAAGTTGGATAGTCAATGTATACGGATAAAGACTTGACAAATGGAGTCAGAGAGTTAAGAGCTAAATAAGAGATTATAGGGAGACCCACCTTCAGCACCAGGAGTAAACAGTTTTCTGCACGCAGGACAGGTAGATCAGATGTCCCCGGGAGTGGATGAATGAAGCAGGCGTCTGTCAGCTCATAAATTGTTCCAAATTAGCAGAGCTTTCATTTAGCATATGCCCGCTTAAACTGAAAAAGAAAGGATGGAGAGAGAGAGAGCAGGGGGAGGAAGATTTACTACCCTTTTTTTCCCTTCGTCCCAATGGTCCACATGATTCTCTCCACCAACTGTAAGCAAGCCTGAGGACTAGTGCCTCTAAACTGAGTCCTGTCTGAATATTCATTGGCTTAATTTGCATAGCCCACAGATGGCGAAAACAGATGCTCGTTACGGCAAGTGTCAGTTTTCAAAAAATTGCTTTCATGACAAAACAAATAAAGCTATACAGGAGGATGGAGCGGCTCGAAGCCTCCTGGCAGAGCTGCCAAGAGATAGAGTGTGTGTGTGTGTGTGTGTGTGTGTGTGTGTGTGTGTGTGTGTGTGTGTGTGTGTGTGTGTGTGTGTGTGTGTGTGTGTGTGTGTGTGTGTGTGTGTGTGTGTGTGTGTGTGTGTGTGTGTGTGTGTGTGTGTGTGTGTGTGTGTGTGTGTGTGTGTGTGTGTGTGTGTGTGTGTGTGTGTGTGTGTGTGTGTGTGTGTGTGTGTGTGTGTGTGTGTGTGTGTGTGTGTGTGTGTGTGTGTGTGTGTGTGTGTGTGTGTGGGAAGGGGAGTCAAGACAGTTTTGCAAGAGAAACTTTTAAGCATTTGAGTGAATGTGCAAGTCCATTTCTAAACGTGTGGCGTGTGTGTAGTATGAATTTGCATTTAACATACATAAGCATAATGAACATAATTGTTTGTATTTGAATAACTTTTATGTGCTTTTTTTAAAGTTACGCCTTGGGAAAATCAACAAACATTTATTGAAGACAGTGGATGAGAGCTAAACGTTATGTCTCCTCTTTAATATTCAATAAAGCTTTGTGTCAGCGAAATAGCGGGGCAAAAGCTTTAAGGTAAAAACAGTATTTTCTTGAGCTGTAGACAACTGTATCAGCACCTTTTTTGGCAGGGGAGTGAGAACAGTACCCATACATTTCAACAAGTAATCACTATTGTTGCATTCTGTACTAATCATAGTTAGAGGCCTGAGGGCAGACAGACAAGGCTAAGCAGGTACAACACAATGCTGTGTAAAACACTTATTCTCTACTTGTACGTTCTTACATATCTACGGTAATCTAAGATTGTTTTTAGAAAAGTTAATTAACTTCTCTGTGCTTTTGCTACAAGGGGGCTGAAAACTGTTGTAAATAAAGCACAAAACAGGGGCAGGGAGCATATAAAGCGTAAAATAAGACATCATGTATTTAAAGTCCCTTGACTCAGCAGTCTTTGTGATAATTTACTTCCTTGTTTACTACTTACCTTTTCACAAGAGGACAGCATTGGGTTTCTCATTTGTTGTGACAAGACATCAGCAGAAAACATGCTATCACCGGAAAGAAAACAAATGAATGTTTTGTAGCAAGAAGGAACAAAGCATATAAGAAAGGTTGAGTTTTTTTCACACGTACGTTAGCATGCTAACAGTGACAGTGCTAACATGCTCCTGCTAACTGTTTTAGGGTGATGAGAGTCAATAGTTTAATGTTTCCTCTTTATAAGTAGGAAACATATTCATTGCCTAAAAGCATTTTGAATAATCCAGATATATACATGAGATGTAAAAGTATTTATCACAAAATATGTTTCGCTTATGCTGTCATACATCCTAAATGAGGGATGGTGGCTTTAAAATGTAAGCTCAGCCCCCTCATCCCAAGCTTTATGCAACTGCAGCACACACACACACACAGACAGACAGACAGACAGACAGACAGACAGACAGACAGACAGGACACACACACAGACAGGACACACACACAGACACACAGACACACAGACACACAGACACACAGACACAGACACACACACAGACACAGCATCCCTCCAGTAGCTTTGTGCTGTGTGAGCACACAAATGAAAATGCTTCCTGCAGAACAATTCATTAGCCACACCACACAGTTTCCTCTACTGCACTGCTGGTCATGAGTGATTTTACACACTCTCTGTCTTTTCATTTTTGTTTCATCCCTTCTCTTTTTCTCTCCTTGTTTGTTCAATTCAATCTGTATTTCCTCGCATACCATTTTCACTTTTACTGTTTAATTATGTTGCATTCAGTGATCCCAAAAGCTCCCACCTGGACAACAAAGTAACAGAACAGCTGTTGAAGATAAAATTTCACATTGAAAATCAACATGCTTTTTTTAACGTATCTATGTTGTGTCTTAGGTCAAATGTGAACAGGGTGCTGTTGTGCAGTGTAACATGTTTAAGCTCTGCAAATCAATATGTTTAACATTAACAGGAAATCAAGTCACCATATGTCTAGTGAACAAGGTTGCTTGTAATTGAAAAACATGAGAGAATTATCCCCAACTTCCAGTAGTCCTTAGCTTTTACCCACAAACGAATGTATTGTTGTGTCAAGTCTGCTGGTTGTTAATAGAAAGTGGTTTGCTGATGGCTTATCCATAATTTATTAGCTTATTGTCTTCCAAAAGTGCTGCTTTAATATGGTATAGAGTAGATTATTTAATGTGTGCATTTGGTTTGAATACTATGTTTGGCTGATGTATGAACTATTATTGACTTCAAGCTGGTAAGGATAGTCTATTGAATTGAAATAAAGCAAGTCTTCCTAGCCGTGCTAGTGGCAATGTAAGTCCATTGTTTGGGCGATCCATCACTTTGGTGCAGGCTGAAATATCTCTACAACTCTTGGATGGTTTGCCACAAACTGTGTTACAGACTTTAATATTCCCCTCAGGATCAACTGTAACAACTTCTGTGACTTTTCATTTTCCCCATCAGGCCAATTTCCTTTTCGTCCAATTCTCTATGACTTTATGATTGATAACCTGCCGATCTAATGACACTCCCATCAGCATCAGTTGTTCTTTTGTTCAATGCTAATTGGAAAATGTTGGCATGCTAATGTAAGACGTCAACATGGTACACTATAAAGCTGCTAAACATCAGCATGTAACATTGTAATTGTGAACGTTTTAGCGAGCTGACGTTGGCATTTAGCGAGCATCACAGCTGTCCCTGAGTACAGCTTCGCAGAGCGCGAGCATGCAGCAGACTCTTACTCTTACAGAGCATTTGAGGTTATGACCGCAATGCATTGCACATTACTGTTTTTTTAAACAAATACGGCAAAATATATTACTTCTCTCTTACGTGTCCTCAAGTAACTCATCCTGCTTTAGCATTTCCTCTTCCCCTCTTCTTTTTTTCCCCCTCTCATGGTTCTCCAGCAGCCGGTAGCATCCCATAAGGCTGCCATGGCATGTAGCTTCTTCCGAATATTAATTAAACACCCTTATGTGTCATCAGCCCCTCTGGTGAGCAGCTCACTCTTTAATTAGAGCTGAAGAAAACCAGGGAGGAAGACACACACCTCAGCGGTTTGTGTACAACTGCACAGGTGTGCGTGAGACTGGGGAGGTGTATTTGGGGATAAAGTCAATGTTTTTGTGTTTGTGCATCTGTGTGTAGGTGCAGGTCTGCTGCTCAGTTTTGTTAGAATGCTCTCTGCAGACCCTTGGTGTGTGAGTGTGTGTGTCTGTGACTCCTGTAAAACAGACTGTTGGCTTTCTGTCTAGTGTGTGTGTGGTTTCAAAGTGATTTCTGTTTTTACATGCAGGGTGTATTGCCCCACAATATTTTAAGGTGTTGCGTTTCTACACCCTCAATTTCATGCTTCTGTCTTTGCGCCTATTTCAAGAATGTTCTAACTGTGGCCTAGGGAGTGAAGGGAAATCAACACTCATGTCATAAGAAAGTAGGCAATGTTAACTGCAAAAAATGAAGAACGGTATAAGTCTAGCTCATGGGAGTGAAAGTATAAAACAGGAACCACGTTTGCATAGTTGAAACAGATTCATCACATGAAATGGCGAATGTGTTGCTTCCTCTCAAGAGCTACTGATGCGCCTCTAATGGTGCAAAACTAAAGGTGTTAATAATAAGTTAGAGGCAATCAATAAATGTGAGGGTGGCATATACTTTGCCAGCCAACTGTCCCATCTGTTCACAAAAAAACCAACGTACCTATAAAAAAAGAAAGCCATACTTCAGTCGTTTGAAACTCCCCTTAAGACGTGAAAATTTAGCATTGTAAATACAACCTCTTAAAATAAAAGCGAAGGCACTTTGTAGGCCAAATAACTTTAGCAAAATGTTTCAACATTGATCCAAACTTGACATAGTATCAGTTCAGGAAAAGATTTTGAATTTGCAGAAAATATTAAAAACATGCTTGGGACATGTTAGACAGTAACTGAAGCTTAATGTTAATCATAACCATTCTTTCTGCTTTAAGTTTCATTTCCAGCTAAAATTTGTGGTTGACTTTTTGCAGGGTATTGCAGTTAGCAGGACTTATTTGTTCTGGGTTGGGGGATTTGGCTGTCCTTCCTTCCACACCAGCCAACTGAGCTCCAGAGCAGAGGCAGCAGCATGGAGCCCAGTGTACAACCAAGCCAAATTTGCTCCACCCGTGGCTCTCTTTTCCCCATGCATCCACCTCTCATTTCATTCACTGTCCTGCACTGGGAGCAAGCCACATTTTTTGGCCCACATTTCTATCTTTCTCTGAACGTGGTGCCGAATCGGTTTGGCGTAAAAAATGTTGCATGTTTGACTGGCTTTCTTTTGAATTTAATAAACGTGTCATTCACCAACTGCAAACACAAACTGCGTGCCTAAGTGGTTGAGACCACCAGGGCTGACACCACGGCACTGTCAAGTGTTCTTCATAATAATGGCATTCTCTGGTTTGATTTGTGGACATAAAACAGAACTCTGGCCTCACTACTCCCTCATCCTTTAGTTTTGATTGCAGACAGTCATACAGTGATATCCAGATACATTTAACAGCCAATTGGAAGGAATTATATCAATGCACATGGTGAGATACGCCAATAGCCAGGGAAGCTTTCCTTATAGATATTGTGCCAACTAATATCATTAACAAACACCATGAGGTAGTGGCGATAGAGCATGCAGACTTCACACAAAGTAGTTGCCCTTGTCTGTTTAACAAACTTTGGATTCAAATATAATTCACTGACTGAGTGTTTGTTTTCGACACTGTGGGGAAATGTCCCAACATGCATTGATTTTTTTGTTTTACCTTAAGAGTGGTGCATATTTTGTTTGTTGGTATCATCAATTCCATTAACACAAAGCATTTTATCAAAAGCATTGCACTTAACTCAGTAGAACACATTCAATTCTGTCTGACAAAGTAGTAAATAAACCTGTAGTGAGTGGGAGGATTTTGTGTTGCACAGATATCAAATCAACCTGAAAAATACCCAAAGTTCTGTTGTTGTTGTTGTTGTTGTTTGTTTAATTGAAAGAACTGTAGATCAATATTAAGTCAGCTTGCTAAGTCCCTTTTAAGATGAGAGATCTGTTTTGAGAAGTGACTTAGCCGGCAGTAGCACATTTGTTTATCTATGTGAAAAAATTAGACCTTGAAACCGTGTGGTGTTTAAATGACTTATTAGAGTCCTTACAGCCACAATTTAGCACCATGACTGATTTTCAATATGTGGGCACATCCACACAGCACAACAAATTATCCAGTGTTTTAGCCTAGGTGTTGATTTTTCATTAACAGTTTTTCTCAGTAGCCATTGTTCACACACAAGTGTGGATTGAAGTGTTGTTTGTCGTCTCATGACTGCATTTCAGCTGTTGAAAACTATCAAAAGCTTGGAAAGGTGTAAACGTAGATAAACACTGACATGGTGTTGACTTCTATGTTTTCCAAACTAATATAACTCTGAAGATTCTGCAAAATACTGAGAGCTGCGGCAAAGAAAATGGAAGATGGAGCAGAAACAGTGACTTAATAAGCTCAATTTAACGGATCACTTTAGAGCAGTATTGCATATAAGGACTGACAAAGAATTTTCTCCTGCAGGCCCATTGTCTCTGCACTTTTCTTCACATTTGGCCTATTATCTCTGCACTTTTCTTTATATTTGGCCCATTATCTCTACACTATTCTTTCTTACATTTGTAAAATGGACCTTTCATCAATGTCTTTCATGAAGAGTGAACGCCCTCTCTACTAAGAGCTACTTCCACAGAGCCTCTTTACTTCAAAGAAAGTAAGAGATAATTTCATTACAGTCCCCGACAAGCCCTCAGTACAGACTTTGGGCCAGAAAAGTGTCACTGTCAGTCTGCAGTGTCAGCAGCACATCTGGCAGAGCTGGAGACGACATGTCACCTTGTCTTCCTTGGCTCGCCCTGACAGTCAGGGGCTAATGACCTGGAAGGAAACACAGTCCCACTACATCTGGGCCTCACTGCCTATGCGCAAATTTACAGATACGTATCGTTGCAACTCTTAGAAAGTCCACACTTCCCGTTCAGGTTGTTGGGTTTGTGTGTGTCTGTGTGTGTGTAGGTTGATGTTTCTGTGCAGATAGTGGCCTGGGACCTTTTCTCCAGTGCTCAGGGAGCCCCAGTGCATCTGGGCCTGTGGTCCTCCCTGCTAGCTGAGTAATTAGGACAGGACATTCTGACCAGTAGCACCCTCAGCTGGGACCACTGACAGAACAAGGACAGATGAAATTATACACCTGGATGCTTCACAGGGATTTTTTTCCTCCTGTTTAGTTTGGTGGACCAAGACCTAAAGTCGGTTTTTGACCCATTTAAGGGACACAACTTAGTCACCCCAACTGGCCGTTGTGGTTGGTTTCTTTTCCTTCCTCAGCGGTTTTACTTGAGTATATTGTGGAGAGTTTCTTTCAAAGGTAACCATGAATAACTCATCATGTCAAAAAGTTATTGGTGGAAAAATAATGCTGACTTTCAAATTGTTTGTGATTTGTATTTTGAAACCCTTTACTAATTCAATTTCAAACTGATAAAAACCTTAATTTTGGCAAAATAACAATGTGGTTGTATAGGCAAAAATACTAAAAAACAAAAAACATACTAAAACAATATTTTTTTAGGATTACGATTTACAAACGAGGGCCTCAAAAATGTTTCACATCAGTTAACATTCACACTTGGTATAGTGATATATGGTGTTTTGATGGTTTTCTTTTTCTAGTGAAGTGCAGATCATCAGCTCATTGAACAGGTGTGAACAATTAGGGTCGTTAAACCACGAGGGACTGAACACACTCAAGTTGTTGAAAAAAAGGTGAAGCTTACTTGCAGGAGATTTTTATTATAGTTAGAGCATCTGTGTGTACTTCTGTATGGCTTTAGTTCAAAGTCTGATATATGTGGGTATCGTAAATAAAGGTTTTGATAGTTTTTAAGTCTTTTTTTTTTTAAATTCCTGAACCCTTTATCTCACCCTATGCTTTGAGCAGTCGGTAGGTTCCGGTTAAGCTTAAGCTAGGTAACTGCTCTTTGGTAGAAGGAAAGCTTACTGAGAGACTTTTCATTTGTTCATTTTACTCAAGCTTTCAATATTTTCCCTGTCATTTTTATCAGTAAAAATAATCCTCTTTATGTGGCATTCACACCAACCTGCTGTTGTTATTGCATTTCAGTTCAGCCCTTTAATAGTTTTCCTGCTTGTGCCCAACAGCCTATTCAGCACGTTTCATACGATACAGTCTTGGATTATATATATGCTTTATGATCCTTCTGCTTTATATAGATGTTGGCAAGCTCCTAACTCTGAATAAGCGCAAAAGTTTTTCTTTGGTGGATGACTGTAATTAGCTGTCATAACACTGCTGCACAGGCAGTACATGCGCTGCGTGAACTCTGACTTATCCTCCATGTTTTTATTACATGCTGTTACATTTCTCTCATCTATGATGACAGAAATGTTTCATCCTCCATAACACACTTTCCTTTGCTTATATATAGAATTATATTGTGAGAATGCAATAAATATCCCCTTCAGTAAATCACACATAAACCAATTAAGGCATGTGACAGAGAGAACACCCTTCACTGTCCCGGGTTTGCGGAGGTCGGCTCCTCGGGCCCCCCTCCTGGCTGAGAAATGTGATTTGTGAGGCATTATCTCAGTGTTTTGTCATTGATTCCCATGATTGATCCCGACCCCCGCTGGGCAGCAGGCTCTTCCTCTTGATTTAAAACCAATTATGTGATGATGATCTTGCACAAGAGGCTGTTGAGTGTGATGTGTTCGGTTGGGAGAGTGTAGGGAACAGAATAAATCACCAAATGGTGTCGGAGAGAGTGTGTTTTAGTTTATTTTATTTTCTCTCTTTTTTCTTAGTCTTTCTCGTCCTTTCCTTCCTTTTTGCTCATTTCTGTCTGACCCAGAAAACCCTTTTGGATTTCAATTATGAATATATCTTTCAAAATCTGTCAGGGATAGCATGAATATTATGTTTATTTTAATTGAATTTTATATAGAAAACGTTTCTTAAGCTATATGACTGGCAAGTGATGAGCAAGACTTCCTGAGCAATCCATGCAACACCCACATTGAGACAGAACTGCACAGCCTCCTCTCATGAGTTTTATTTACTTGGTGGTGAATCTCGAGTGAGTAATTTACATCTTCCCAATTTGAAATCCCCCTCCTTGATCTAATATTCATGAGAAATAATCTTGGATTAACACAAAGCCAGTTTATTGCTTCACTTCCTTATTGAATGCCAACTAAGTAATTGTCCATAACCAGCGCAGAATTCCCCCGACAATCACAAACCGACAAAAACCGTGGCTGATTACAAAAATACGTGTTACTTGGGCGAGGAGGAAATAATGAGAAAAGTTATAATTTTTCTGTCTTGCTTTAATGAGGCGACTAATTTACAGTTGTCCTATTTTGGTCCTCTTCGTCATCTTTCTGACAACCTGCTGAAAAACCTCTCACCTTGTTTTCAACTCGAGGTGTAGTGATAACAAGGAGGGATTGAGTTGACATTTGCACCTTCAAGTTCTTAAATCCTTAAGAGCTTATCTGGCATTTATTACATAGGATTTTAATTTCAATTATATTGAAACTAACTTTGAGACTGCTTGCAAAGGGTGGGTAAAGCTAATTATGGTAATTTCATGACGCTTTTACAGCTGTAGTTTCTGTCATGAACTCATAGCGTCGGTTTTGTATGTGAATAAATTGGTGTAAAGGAATTGATGATCAAATATATCGTTGCTCCAAAGATCAGATGTCTTGAGAAAAAGGGCTCAGCCACAGTGTGGAACCCTCAAGTATATTCTTGTACCTGTAACTGCTGTAGAAAACCATCTTATATGGTTATGGTTATTTTAAAATGAAGAAAGGTGAACAAATATTTGTCAATCACATTTCAAGTGACAACAACTATGAAATGTACAAAAAAAGTTAGCATTGAAGCAATACAACACCTGGGACTAGAGCAGGAATATTTAGAGTTATTGGTAGTTTGCTGCGCTGCAGTGGCCCAAATATCTCAACATAGACAACATTGCAAATTAGGAAAGTGCTGACAATCAGAGCATCTAGTACCGATATGACATCTGGTAATAACAAGGGACTACTTTTTATTTATTACTGCAGTGCTGTAGTCTGCCTGAACCCGTCTTAAAGGGACAGTGTGTAATATCCGGTGGCCTATAACATTATGGTTGCAGATTGAAACTAACTAAATACCCCTCCCTTAACAAGGTGAGGTGCTGCGTGCAAAAAAGTGGCATCTTTCAGTACCTTTACCTCGCTGTCATGGGCCTTCCATACCATACAATTACTTTGAAACAAATACAATTCATCAGGGTTGTATAACCACAGTTTGAAAACCTTCACTTTTCACATATGTAAAAATGATAGAAGCCCTTTCCAGAGCCAGAAAGTGTTGTTTCTTACGTTCTAATGGACTCATTGTTATGTAATGAAAATAAAAAAGCCTTCTTTGTTTCAGTTGTATAAACTCTAATAAAAACATAGTTCTGAATATTATATTCCGTTCTGCCAATAGTTTACCCTCAATACTACACACTACTACTTCAAAAATGTCCCAAATTGGGATCAATAAAATACTTGTTATCTTATCTTAACCCTTTAAGTAATGTGTGGTTCTGTCAAGCTTGATTTAATCCCACCTTATGTTTTTTTTGCTTAATGATGGGATTTTAACATTTCTTTGAAATTCATATAACCTTTTTAAATTGTTCAATTTTTTGTGGTCTTATTTATAAAGGTTGTAACTGCAATTTTGTCGGACAAGTTTTACATGTTGGAGCTTAATAGCTCATGTTCATAGATGGATCTTTTTTGTTTGTAAACCAAATCTGAAAATGCTTGACAATTGTAGTGACATGTGAATTACATGGCTGATGCTGTTATATACTGTAGGCAGCCACAAGGTCTTAAAATCTTCCTTTTACTCCTTCTCACTGCCACACACACTTGATTGCTGCCAATCCCAGAGTTCCAGTAAAGTTAACGCTTACAATTCACCGGAGATCATCCTCTTATGGAGGGCTGCCATAAGGGGTCAATTACAGAGAGTTAGCACCATCAGGTATTAAAGCATTCCCTTTCATCAGCTGAAATACATTCCTCCGTTTCCATGTTAGTCAAACTTCAAGCTCTCAACTTCCCCTCAGTCTTATGTTTCTGACAGATGTAGTTAACCACCAAGCTCTTGAGGAGCAAAGTGCTCATTTTCTTTTATGTGTCGTTTTCTGCAGCAACACCCTGATATGAGGGAAACTGAGCTTCACACGGATGGGAAAATATGGAGTTATAATTTACTCTATGACTGCATTCTTCACCTTTTTATGTTTGTTGAAACATTTTACATGTTTCAGAATGCCTTTATCCTGGTTTTAAGAGACCTATGTGCCATGAAACACTATTAGCAAGTCTCTTTTATCATCCTGTATGTGCTAAAGTCAAGCATTTGTTCTGCAATCTATTTCCGAGCGTAAACTGTATTTTTGTTGGTGTTGTTGTTTTAAATGATCAGTTATTGGATGGAAAAGGCAAATCAAGCAGAGATCATACAGCCAAAATCATTGAGGTAACTCAAGACACTTCAGGAACTTCTGAGCACATACTCAGTGGTATTTCGCCCTGTTTAAATACAGGCTTCTGATCTTGACAATTGACAGAAAAACACAATTTAAATTTATAAAAATGTGGATGTACCACTCCACTCAATGTCACACAACCAAATCTTCCTCCAAAAGAGGAAAAAATGCAGTTGAACAAAAGAAATTCACTGATTCCTTTAAACACAAACATGGTGTGACTGTCCAAACCCTGCAAGTTAAATCCATTTCCTCAGCGCTGTTTCTTGTTGTTTCCTGTATTTTACCAAGTTAGTTTCAAAGATAAACACATGCTCTCCAAAGCCAGAGTCGTAACTCTGTGAAGTGAAACACACTCTCGTACAGTGTGTGTTCCATCAGTGAAATATCAAACTTATTAGCTTCTCATGAGAGAAAACAACCAAGGAGACTCGTATGGCATTCATCTGTGCATCCTTTCAGCTTAGTACAACAAGGAGACTTTTACTTTTTAATATGACCCTGTGTGTATGTGTACTGCTTAGTTTGTGAAAGCCAGAAAATGTAGCTTTCCTGCCTGTCTATGTCCATAGTTTGATTACCAGTCAGATATGAACCTACCATAGAGGCTAATCTCAAAACGATATTTGTAGCTTTCTAAGTGTGATGAAAAGTATGATGTCACGTGGATTAATCCTAGTTCCTTTGAGTGGAGATCTCTGTTTAAAGCGATGCTCTGGTCGAGGATTAGTCTTAATCCATGTCTGTGGAAGGAGCCCCATGCATCGTAGCACTTGATGAAATTACAGACCTGTTTCATGTTTTCGTTTTATGTGTCAAAATTGGATTGCTCTGGGTTACGGCTGGATGCTGCACATGGAAGTTCAACATGCTTTCTGAAGGGAGGTCATGCATTTACAGTGGTTTCTATGTGAGAGCTAGAGAAAGAGCAACGATGATGAGATCAAAAACATGGCAGCATTGGTTGTTTTCCACACGCTTGAGATGACCTGTGATAAGGTTCACAGACAGCAACTTCTCACTATCCCCTGCCAGCAAAGGAGGAGAAAGTGTAATTCTTTTTAATACCAAAGTAACAATCCTAGATGTAAGGTTGAGAAGTACATTCTCCTCAATAACGGGCAGGTCAGTATAAGTGCTATACACTAAATGTCTCTGTTTAGGTCCCTCTGTCCTACCTGCAGTCAACTTTTTCTTTCAACAATACACAACATTTTTCCTTATCTTAATGCAGTGGCGTTAGTTGCTATTACTTTAATCAAATATTATCCAAAGAGGAGATCGAAGTTGTTTTTTAGCAGTCATTTTGCTGCACTGATCTTCCTGTCAGAGAGAAGGTAGAAGATTTTTTATCATCTGTCGAAGGATTTTAATCACTCCTAGAGCCAAATCAAGATGCCAACAGACTGAATACTGATGTCCAAAACACCTAAGGACAAACAAGAACACCTCTTATTACAGAAATAAGAAAACAGACGCTTCTATTGACAGTAGGATTACATTTGTTCAACAGAGCTTCTGACAGCTGCATCAACTCTAATGATTCATCACTGGGAAGCCAGATGTAAACAAGTCAACAGCAATATTAATGAAAACACACAATAAACAATCTTCAGTCGGCATGATCCCTGGGGTGAATCTGACCCAGACACAACACAGAGTTCTTATTGTCTTAATGAACTGAAAGCTCATTTGATTCTTGAAGGAGAGAAATGGAGGAACTGAATGAATAATTTACTGTAATAAAAGGAAAGAGCTTCATTTTACTTCAGTGCTGAATCCTTTGGAGAATATATAAAGACACTTCATTAAGCTACTGTTTAAAATGCACATTCATCTAAATCATGCATCTGGCTTAATGGCAGCATACAGTACTGTTATTTATTTATTTATTTACATATTAACAAATGTTCACTGTTCTATCTGATAATCAGGTGGGCCTATTCAGATTTAATCATACCTATTGCCAAGATTTCCTTTTCATCTGCAAAAAAATGTCCAACATAAGAAGAAGAAATGTCTTGTCAGTTGTCAGAAGTGGGATGGGTTGTGAGAGTTTTTCAAGTTTGACAGCTTTCCAGCGTGTAAATGCAAAATGATTCTTCTCATGTCTTTTAATAGAATAATGTCATATTTTGTTAGAAATGTTACATGCATAGTTACTTTTACTTCAAAAGCCAACTTTGGCAAGTGTAAAAGCAGCTGACGTTTGGAAAGTCAGTGCTATTTCTGTTAAGATGGCTGGGATTTCAGAAAGTGCTTCTTCTTCAGATATTCTTGTTTTTATCTTAAGTGTGGTGTATGTTTATTAGTCAACTACAAGCCAGCTAATTATACCTGCCAATATCAGCTAGCAACAGTTGTAATTAGACTCAAATCTGCAGTCATTTGCCAGAAAAGAGGAACCGTATTTATCTTTCCATCTGAAAAATAAAAATAAAATGTGTTCTTGCTCGAATGGAAAGAATGACACTCCGCTGTAACTTTATCTTGTCTACTCTTGATACTGTCTTTCACTCGTTTGATGACTTTGTCATTTGCTGATTACCCAGTACTAAAAATGCAATCCTGATGCCCTTTAAATGACAAGTGTTTATTGATTGCATGTGTCAGACAGTTTCTATAATTTATCACCCTTCTTTATGTTTTGCCTTCAAGCTGTTGTTCACAAAATACATCGCTCTGACTCCTTGACCCTGATAGGATTTAATTAGAAAGGTGAATATTTCATACATAAATGCAGCTCATAATGAACAACTTTTAAACTTTTAAAGGATTTTTAATTGTTCTTGTGGGGAGTGTTTATACATGACATCTCTGTTTATCCGTTGGGAGCATGCTCCATGTCACTGGGTCAATTTCATCTACGTCTGGGATTACATGTTTAAAGTGGGCTTGGCTGATGATAGTTATCATCATAATTGAAGAAAAACTGCAAAAAGAGTATTTTAGAAGCATTTCTTGTAAGTTTCTGGACTAAAATAATACAGAAGATTTAGGATGGTGTATATTCACATCTGAAGAGTTTATTCAACTCATTAACCTACTTTAGATGAGTTAACTGTGTGTGTGTCAGATGTGGTACATTGGTTAAATTAGTCAGCAGTGAATTTACATTTATGTTTTTCTAAATATTGTATTTGAATGGAAACTTGGCTAAGAGGGAAATTGTGACTCCTGAAGTTATTTTCTTTTTTACACATTCATATGAACATAAGAATAACAAATCTTGGTTCATACAGTGTTTATTATGTTAAAATGTACCTTTTTTATCGTATTCCACACAAGGCCAGATAATTACAGAAAATAAAGCTGTGCAAACATTAAAAACAGCAGCGTTGTGTGATTCCGAAAATGTGCGATATTAAAAGTGTATGTCACCCTTGACAGTTTACAACTGCAGTCTCTTCCCTGTGGTGTTTTCTAAAGTGACTGAATTGCGTAATGCATTATTGATTAGTGTTTTCAGCAAAGATGTAGATAAACTGTCCAATAGCATTATTGGGTACTCACCCACAAAATATCAGGATTTATTTTCCTCGTAGTAAGTAGCAATGTCTCCAAGTGTATCAAAAGTTTAAAATAAATGAAACACTTTAATATACTTCTTCAAATATACCTTTCTTGTTTCCTACAAAAGTTAGAAAGTTAAAAATGACTTAAATGACAAATATTAAGACATTTTGCAATATCATGCAATACCACCTGTTTTAGGACAGAGGGCATAGCTGAACACTCTTACAATGTTACTCATCATTACACTGATATCAAAAGGAAGGAAACACCATTAAAAGACAAGTTAAGTGACCCTGTTCACACACTGTGATGCACAGCAGACTCTATGTTAAAACCTCAAACCATCAAGGTCATCATGAGCAGCTAACGGCAGGCAATCCAGTTTTAACAGGATAACAACAAACAGGTTTTCATTCCCAGCTATAATTCAATTGCTAAAAGCTGCAGCTCTGCGCTTTGTGATTCACTTTGTATTTATGACATTGAGTCTGCTGCCCTTAAGGTATGTTATATCAACTTGCCTGACAGAAATAACCAGCGTTTATCAAACAGAAGTGACTTCTTTATGTCCCAGCTCGCACATAAAGGAGTCATAGGTGGTTACAGTAGGTGTTTTGTGGATCTATTTTTCTCTCTGGATCCCTCTGTCTCTGAGTGGGAACTCTTATTTGATAGAAAATACCCACTTTTGGGCTTAGCAGTGCAGCCAGAGAGATTCCCAGGTTTTCGCAGGTACGTCTTCCCCCCCTGAGGGAATCTGCCCGGCTGTGCCTTTAGACTGGCTGAATGCATCACTCAGCTACTTCTCTTTTTCTCTCAGCTGGATATCTAAGGCTCATTCACCTTGCGAGAGCACAGGGCACAGAGGAAGTGATGGGGATGGAGAGAAAGAGGGAGAGATACTTCGTCAGCCAGTCAACCTGTGTTATGTACACAAAGAGCTAAAGAAATAGATGGTTGAAGAAAGCAGCCAGCATAAAAAAAAGTAGAAGGGCATACAAAGGAAGGACAGAGACAATAAAAGGGAAGAATGAATGAATCTGAGAGATGAACTTGCTCTATTAATAGGACAGGTGACCATAGTGGTCACTGCCAATCAGTGTCTGTAAATCCTAGTCTTTACTATTCAACCTGAGGTGTGCTGTCTCCACACACCTTCTCCTTCGCAGACAGATGGTCAACAAAACCAATTAACCTTTCTTGTCCTTTCAGTGTCTCCCCTGCACCGCCATTCACTTCTCCAGTCAGACCTGCCTCTAGGGGAATAAGCTGGCACAACCTGAGCTTTTCATAGAGAAAAGACTGCCATCCAACTGCACGATGAGCATGAATCGAAGAGAGTTAAAACAAGTTTTACCAAGTCATTTGGCAACCTTGAAAAAGATGAAGCCAAACAGCCAGAAACAGGAGCCAAAACATCTAATGAGCGCCACTTTTTATATCATTTTGTGAATTTTATCTACATTGCCCTTCAGTGTTATTCTAAAAAGGGAAGCGATAGATTAGTACACAGATTCAGAGTACAGTATAGGAAGCCAATGCACTCAAACTTAAATAGCCATGACGAATATAAAACAGAAGTGTAGAGATATTTTACCCTAAAGAGAGTTATTCCAAACAGTCCGCAGGGAAGCTATAAAGCTGTTGAAAAGTCTACAGTAACAGGATATCTGGCAGGCTAGTCATGGATTAGTCAAATAAACCATGAAGGATAAACAAGAAAAAAAAATGAGCAAGCAATTTTCTCTGCCTTAGAATATTTGTTTATGCAATTGCACACTAAAAAAGGTTTCTCTGATGTGAGTTCAAAAAGATGTGTGATATAATCATTTAGACAGCTGCACACTTATTTAATTCCCCCAATTTATTTTAGCCTAATTTCACTTGCATTCAACATGATGGCTCATAATTTCTCGGTGGACTGAGAATCATAATGATTACAGTGATGTTATTATCTTCTCATGCTATGATTTACAGTCCATCGACCAAGAAACCTCGTGCATACGGCTTCAGTAATGTTCTCAAATTCAAGCACCTTAGAGCCTGTTGAAATAAAACATGTAAATGGTGAATGTTGTTACTTTTCTTTACCTTATGGATGATATGCCTTGACATACTGTTGTTGATGTGCGTATTGCATTGACCACAAATCAAATTA
This sequence comes from Eleginops maclovinus, assembly GCF_036324505.1. Taxonomy (NCBI): domain Eukaryota; kingdom Metazoa; phylum Chordata; class Actinopteri; order Perciformes; family Eleginopidae; genus Eleginops; species Eleginops maclovinus. Next base: position 13,284,868 of record NC_086359.1, read on the forward strand.
CAAGCAAACAGTCTTGCAACACTAATTTTAAAAGGGATTTTAGATGTTTATAAAAAGAAAAGCCAAATTGCATCTGTATATAAGCTGGGGATGCATCATGCTTTCTCTTTCTTGTGTGTGCTGTATTTCTAGAGCAATGGCTGCTTGAATAAAGCTCTAATTCGATAGGATTGACACAACACATGTAGGACAAAACCAGACAGGTGCAGTAGTATTGACATTTGAGAGTTGAAAAGCTTCCCTAATGAAATGTCATGGCACATGTGTGCGTGTGTTTCGGCGCACACACAGTTTTTGCTCTCTTTCTATTTTTTTCTTCCCTTTTTTTTACCTCTCTCTGTGCCGAGATGAAGGGACAGACATGAGTGATGGCGACTGGCACAGGTGGACATTGTTTTTTGGCAGAGGAAGAGAGTTGAGAAAGGGGATGACAGAATCAGCTTAATGTGTTGTATCTCTCTGGGCCTGGCATACTCACACACACCACACACACTCAGACACTTTAACTCAGTTTCCAAATGTACACAAACTCAAACCCACACCTATACTGTGACAGTGACACCAACAACTTAATGTATTTTTGACACCGCTACCAATGCACACACACACGCTCACACGCACACCCACAGAGACGCAGACACGCAGACGAGCGCGTGAATGTGACTGAGATGAGAGGATACTAATTGCCTAGCACCTGTCAGAACGGATAAAGAGCTCAACGGGTTACTAAATGTCAATGACAAAGGTTTGATGGAGTGTAAACTTAAAACAAAAACTTAAAAAAGAATTCAAGCAGAATCCCTGTGATGTGTGTTTAATATGAGGTTGAGGCCATATCAAATGATTGACAAGTTTCCACAGTGAAACTATCTCATCTCACTCTTCTCTCTTTCTAAGTCAGGTCGCTGCTAAATGAAAGAATACAAACTGCAGTTTTAAAGAGGTGGCATCTTAATACATGTGTAATCATGTACTATACACTATGTACAAATACATTTATATACTGAGACCCTCTCGAAACCCCACATATACAACATTATGCAGACAGTAATTAATAACTTGAAAAAAATACAGATAGCTTTGTGTCCTATGAAATTGATTAGAAAGGACGAGCTGTCAAACATAGGCTATTTAAAAGGAAATAGTGGGACGTTTGTAAAAGAAGAGCTGCCACTGACACAATTGTGACATAGTTAAAAAGGAAAAAGAAACATCTGAAAATTAAAAAAAACCTGTTATTTCAAACTGTGCAGGATGAAATTGATATGTGACACTAATAAATAATAAAGAATGATTGAAATTGTGGGCGACTGCCACAAATAACACGGAGGCAAAACATATTGATACTCCATTTCCACAAAGATTAGATGAAGCATGATTGATTCACTTTGAAAGGAAGTACACTGTTATGGAGAATAAGCCGTGCTCAGGATGTTGAAATTGACTGTCTGTAAGCAAGTCAAGAGTGAAACCGACCTATTGAAATTGATATCTTAAAATGATGGCTTATTGACTGTGACCTATGAAGGGTACTGTTTCCCTCACACAGTGCATGCTGGGATGCCTGCTACCCACATGACCAAATCAGCTGGTTCGGAAAATGGATTAGTGGAATATTGCATTAGATGTTGACACATTGCCGATCAGTTCGGTAATTTGAATTTTTGACCGTTATTACTGAAAATATTGAACTCCAATAATGTTGAATCCTATCAAAAATCCATCTGTGGATGCTAAATGAAGTAAAAAAAATAATAATTACGAAAAATATTTTTGTAATTATGCCCAACATTATTAGTATGCAGTAAATGACATTTAAGATGGGAAGTATAAAAGCACCATTTTTATATCATTTCACACAACCAAGGCTTGTTTAAATACATGAATAAAATACCAGGGCATAAAATATTAGAAAAGCATAACATATGTTATAATAATAATACTATTTCTGCTTGGAAGGAGCTTTGAAACATGTTTTGCTGATGATACTGTCACATACTTTCCTGGTGGTCTGCTCCATAATTTCTCTTCTTTCTGAAATACTTGTAAATATGTTATTTTTTATTTCCAACAAAACTGGATTATATGTTCTCATAATAGATATTGAGCTAGTCTGCCACATTACACCGATGCATTTCTGCCATGATTTAGAAGTTACACCTGTCTCGATATAGGAAGCTTTATCAGTGCTCTCGGTCTTCCATGAAGAGTAATCTTTCCTGCCCAACCAGCCTGACTTCCCTTGGGAAAAACACTTAACCTCCAGCTGTTTCTGAGGAGAAAGGTAAAAACCTTGCATTTGTCAGGAGTGAATTTATCCACCAAGGCAATGCAAACAATTCTCACTTTTCATCCAAACTTCTTTTTTGGTAGATAGCTTAATAATAATTAAACAAATTGAAGAACTCAATAGGAGTTAAGGAACATCTTAAAGGTATTTTCTTTAAGATGTTCCTTAACTCCTATTGAATTCTTCAATTCATGAAATATACAACTCTCTCTCTTTTTTCCTCCACAAAGTGTTATTGAAATTGATATTTAGTCATAAACCCATTCAGGCTGATTCATTTTGATGATGAGAATTAATTTTGTGTGAAATGTTGTAATGTATGTGGATCATTTCTTCCTCTCTGACAGATTAATATATATTTTGGCTCTAGCAAAGAGGTGTGAGTGCAGCTGGGAGAAGATAGATGCTTTACAGGCAATGTGACTGTTCTTATGCTGTTCTTGTGTTTGGCAAAACATTTCTTTATCGGTGATCAACAGCTGCTGCGACCACAGGCACGCACACATACATAAAGCACATTCAGGCACCCCAAACGAGTCACAACACACACACACACACACACACACACACACACACACACACACACACACACACACACACACACACACACACACACACACACACACACACACACACACACACACACACACACACACACACACACACACATACAGGTACACACAGGTACACCAGACACACAAGCCGGCCATTATCCGACACTGTGTCACAGTTGCTGTGCAGGGAGAGACAGAGAAATCATTTGATGGAGTTTCAGACAATGTGCAGTGTCTGCTTCTCCATTCTTTTTCCATTACGAGGCAATATGCTCGCTCAACCTTGGCAGCAGCCAACAGCTTTTCTTTGGCAGACCTGCATGAGAGTAGGACTGCCTATCTCCTCTCTCTTCCTCGGATTTATGGAATAGCTTGATTGATACGGATGTGTGTGTGTGTTTGTTTGCGTGAGAGTAAAGAAAGAGCCTGTATGTGTGTCACGTGTGCATCAGTGGAAGTGAGACAGAGAACACAATTATTGTTTAGTACACCTGCCAGAGATTTTTCTTTCTGTCCTGGGTGCTTGTGTGTCTCTGAGTTGGCAAGATATCTAAAACATTAAATAGTTGAAGTCACATTTTCTCTGACTTTGTCCAAAAAGTAGGGCTAAAATGAGTGATTACTTTTGGTGTGGACAGCACTAACAAGAGGCCATGTCAAATTTAAAATGTGTGTTCATTACTACTGAGCAGTGGGACAGTATCTAAAACTTGACTAAGATTATTCATCTTTTCCCACAAAATTCCACAGCAACATAATGAATTAGATTTGCCCCTCAACAAATTATCATGAGTCTGGCTCATTCGGCATTTTTGCACAATTCATCCTTGGGAACGGAACTGAAAGTCACTAAAATAAATAAATACCCTACAAAATATTGAGCATGATGGTCTGTCACTGCATTTTGAGCCGGATCAGAAACGTCTAAATATATTTTGTTATCAATCAAACATCTCTTGTAAAGATCTATGCAGCCTTAGAGGTTGTATGAAGTTCCTCTCTAGTTCTTCACGTCACTGTGCTTGCGTATTTATGGGTTAGTGTGTAGTGCGTGAAGAAATACCTGTGGGGAACAGAAAAGAGCGATCCTGAGTAGAGTGAAATGTGAAAAACGATGTGTATCCGACACCTTTGTTTGAGTAATGTCACTGTTCACATCTCAACAAAAATGTAATCAATAAAGTGTTATCTTAACAGGAATGATAGTGAATTATGTGAAGATATTTATTTTATTATATATAGTTTTCAAAACAAGTAATGATTTAATTTTGTGTGTGACTTTTAAAAGATTTTTCATTATTTGTAACACATTTTTAGGGGGTTTAAGGGTTTTATTCTATAAAAAATGAAATTCACAATGTAATGTTGTTTGCCCTACATGCATTACTTTTTTTTTTTTACAATTTTCAACTTTGTGCATATTTTGCTATAACTATGTCAGGTTTTTTAGTTTTTGTTTTAATCCTTTTCAATCTTTCAATCTCAAATATCATTTGAACACTTCTCATTGCTCCTTAATTGTTAGAATAAAGCAATCATTGACCTTTGAATCAATAAGCAACACTTTCTGGGGAGTTTAAAGTAAGTACCATCGGGCAAACAAGTATTCTGGAAAATGGAAACAAACACCTTATAAAATAACAACAAACACAATCAATCCATTCTGCCATTTAGAAAATGTCAAGTTCTCAGGTAAGATTAACATTGTTGGCTTGAAGTAATACCTGACCACTGTTTTAAGTAGTTATTGTTGTGTTTCACTGAGGGAGAAATATCAACTAATCCACACAGGAAATTCACAATATAATAATATATACAACATGTAGTTTCTTTACTGATGGCTTTTAAAAAAATCAATATATATATATATATTATTGAATTAACAATCAGAGAATATAGAAAACTTAAACATTGTCAGAAGTTTGTTCCTTCGAACCTTTAAAAGCTTTCAGTCCATGCTTTCAAGACGTGTTGTTGGTGTTCCCGTCTGGAACAAATCCAGAGACAGACATAGTTTCCTGGAACGGCAGCGATGTGTTAATTGCTTTGGGATGCTCCAGTGGCAGCCTTGATATTCCTTTGGTTGAAAGAAACAAGCTTTTAGTTAACAGCTTAACTGCTGTTTCTCAGCTTTTACACGTAGTTCTCTTGGAAGATGTGATGGCATTCACCTGCTCTCAAATCAATACGATTATTAGTGTTCATATTTATTAGGGTTCAGATGTTATATGATATGTTTTGTTAGCATTAATTTGATGGTAAATCCATTGGATAAACAAACACAATGTCTACATCAGACTGCCTGTCTTAATTGGTATGGTTTTCAGTGTATTTTGTTCAGATGTTTCGTTCCACTCTTGATAATAATGACTTTGAAAAGTACTTTATACAAAGACAGACAGACAGACAGACGTCTAGTTTTTGTGCATTGCCACCCCCACAAACACACACACACTTCAATGTCACTCCTGCCATTTACAAACTTCTCACTTTTTTCCGCCCCATTTCAGTCCCCCACTGTTGCCCCAGCGCTCGGCGGGGTCCAATGTGACTGACACCCAGCTTCAGTGCTTATCTTATCGAACTTTTGTTTCAAGTGACCTCTGAAGAATAAAACGCTGTAGCTGTCCATCTCATGCTCTCTCACCCTCTCTCTGTCTCTCTACGGGGCCAATTTAGCTCCTCGCCACTGGACTCCCTCCTCACAACTGTGTGGCAGGCAGCTGGAGTCAAGAAGAGGTGTAGGATGATCATTATCACCCAAGCTGCAAAACCAGAGCTGCCTAAATTCTTTACCTGCTGTTACAAACCTAACTGAAGATGAAGCCTCAAATGTGCTTTCACAGTCTTGAGGTTCATCGAGTTTGAACTTCAGCTGTGTCTCTGAAAGGAATGTTTTAATTCTAGCGCCTAAAGATGAGCAGTGTCAGTGACACAATTGGTGCTCCCTCCACTGAGGACTGAGAGCATCTCAGCTGTGATGGACAATACGTTAAATCCTGATGATGCAATTAGCATATAAAGTGAACGTTTTGAACTTAAACTAGATCCAAAACGTAATTGTTGACAACACTAAAATTGCAGTTATAATGAATGGTGATGCAATTTCTTATTGATGCATGTAAACAGGTATACAATATTTTATAATTTCAATAAAAAAAGACAAAACTTGCTTCAAAATGAAATACCAATACTCACCTCATCAAACAGGGCAAGTGACTTACATAGCTATATTTGAGGTTTTTTTTTATAAAGCAGTGTCAAATTTGAATTAATTTGATAAAAAATGCAATACATTTCATGTTTTAGTTTCTTTCTGGCTGCCAATGTTATACTGCAGAAAGGATTTTCCCCCAAAACAGTAACTTAAGTTTATAAACTGCTCAGCTGTGTTTTAGAGAGTTAAATTCAGACACTTTTACAAAAAAAATTCCACCATCAATCACTGAGTAAAACAGCAAATCCCCATGTTGCTAATTGAGTCATCTGCGTGTCTCATGTTCATCTGATAGAGAACCTGTCACTGGCATGCTCCTCCATACAATATGCAGTACAGTGTGTGTGTGTGTGTGTTTCGCATGATGAAACGCAGGTGCATCCATGACACCTGTTAAGAATGTGCGTGTTCAACATATTCAAGCATAGTGTGTGTGTGTGTGTGTGTGCGAACGTGCCGAAGGTTTACAGAGAAGAGAGAGAAACGCTGAGAGATGGATACAAATAAAAGAGAAAGTAGTCCGGGGGTGGGGGGGTGGGGAGGTTTTGTGTACAGGCTGTGGGTGGATAATAACCCCGTTCTTATCTCTGCCCCGCTGTGTTGTTAGCCCCCAACCTGGAAAAAACAGCAGAATGAGGAAACACGCTGCTCTGGCCTCCCTGTGATGGAGGGGAATTTACGACCACTGTCACCAGGATTGTGTTTCCACAGGTCACAGCACTCTGTGACCTTCACCATCTCCAGCCCATAGATTGTCAACATAATGCCCCGTTGGCCCGACAGACACAAACATATGATCTGTCTGATATGGGGCTTTCAATTGACAGCACTTCCCGCTGAAAGGTTTGGGGAAAAAAACACCATCCTCTGGTACATTTAAAACACAATATGACCCCAAATAAACTCAACTTTAACAGTCAGCATATAAATATTTAACTTACAGTGTGATGAATATAAAGTATAACGCCAGCATTGACAGCAGACATATGAAATGTTTGTATGGATAAGAAATAAACAACTAAATAACGTATATATATACATATATATATATATATATATATATATATATATATATATTAATTAAATGTGGGTATACAGACACAATCACACACACACTACACAAGGCAGCACAACATAATATAATGCTTAAAATTGAATTCTGCACTGGATTCAGGACTCTTTTTATGTGATATTTCACTTCCTCTGCTGAAGAATAAATGTCACCAGCTATGGCTCACAAGGAAATCAGATTGTAGAGGTCCAGATATTTTTAAACCTTACCAACAGCTTTTTCCTCATCCGCTGTGACAGCTACATGACCACAGGAGAAAACATGCTATCACTTGACAAGAGGAGAAGTCAAGGTAAAGTAGCCAGGATAAGCCAAGCACGGGAGAGACACACAACACAGTGTGGTGCGTTGACTGGTATAGATGTTAGAGAAGAGGCTTATCCATTCTGTTACATAAATAGGGATTGTGATTTTGATGTGTGATCGTTTCAAGTCTGCACTGCACCCAAACAATATCATTATTAATCATCAACCCTAAAACAAAAAGCTAAAGTTGTTGGATCTGATAATGAGGGATGAGACTCAATAATGTAAGACAGTTTTAGCTTCATAATACGATGAATACATATAACAAATCACCTTTTGTTTGTGTTGTCACTTCCTTTATAACCTTATAAGGACCTCAATTGTTATCTTCTCTACCCCATTGCAATTTGCTGGGTTTAACTGAAATTGTAGTCCAGATCACAAAGATACAAATAAAAAGAAAAACAATGTGTGTGTTATTGTAGGTAAATTAGATCTTTTGGACCAAGTATCTATTAATTGGTTAGGGTGATTTTTTACTAAAATAACCCCTACCAACTAGAAATTTACTAACATGAGCACAATGTCAAGCTACATGAACAAATGGAAACAAAATGACAGTATATTCTTAGTATGGTTCTAAGAGTTTATACTGTCGACTATTAAATGCATGTTGACTAATTGTAATGGATCCAACCTAAAACTGCATGATATAATACTACATACGTATGCTCTGGAGAAAACGGAGCACAACTTTCCTTAGAAAACTGTAGGAGTTGCGATGGATACATTCAACTCCAACTCTCTTCCTTTCTTTTTTCCCTCTCTGTCTGTTGGGGATGAAAGAGCACCTTCAGACGGACCACAAAAGATCCCATTTATTGTCCCTGTTCCACAATGTGAGCAGTCTTTGTTTGAAAGTGGTCTTTCCATCAGGGTTGTACAAAGGACTCTTTGTACAATGTGGTATAGCAGGTAGACAGAGATTTAAGGGGGAAAAGGAATAGAAAGAGTCAAAGAGAAACAGGACAGAGGTGAAGAAAAGGGTGAAGAAAAAGTGAGAGGAAAGATGGGATAAAGTAAAAAAAAAAACAAGATTGGTCCCCCGTGGTACTCACATCGCAAAATGCTTTCAGTTATCTTTGGTGCTGGTCCGAACAAAGAGGTAGGGAGAACAGGCTGGCTCCGGACCCCAGGGTGATTTAATTCTAAGCTTGAATCAGAGCCTCTAGATCAATGACCACACAGGGGGATAGGAGACTGGGACACTTTTTCCCCCTCTCTTTTGCTACATGAGGCAATAGTTTCTGTCTTTTTCTATGTTTTCCAAGGCTGCATCTAAGCAGGCCTCTGATTGATTCAGCATCACCACGGCGGGTTCTGTGACAAGTCCTCTGCTAAAAGAAACCTTCTACTGAGATGGAATTAATCCAGTTTCAGGACTGTTTCTTTCTCCCCACTGAATTTACTTGTTGACCGGTCTGTGTTCAGCATCGGGCACTGACAGATAAACAACTTCCTTTGGAGTGTTAAAGCTTCACCTGCTTTATTTATCCACATTTCAAGAGCTCCTGGTGAGACTTCTGAAATCTACTGAACTCAGTTGAAAAGACTTCAATGGAGTTATTGAGTTCAAGGATCTGGCATACAAAAAGGTCAGGATTTTATTTAGCTGAGATGCTTTATTTTAGTTTTTTTTTTAAACGCCTTCATTTTTTGGGCCACAGAACCCTCCCACATATCTGAAAATCTGGGCAAATAAAATTGATACCACCAATTTTAAGTGATTTGAATATTAAACAGTTCACACATAATATATATATATATATATATATTAATTCACTCTAAAACAGTAACAACATCCCGACCCTTGACCCAAGTTGGGTGGGGTCCACAGGATTTTATAGCAACTCTGATCATTAAAATCAATGCAAGTTACTTTTGTATAACTTATACAAGCATTTGTTCCTATTAAAGAGCCATTATTATGCTTTGTGAACGCATATGAGATTTGTCGAGATGTTTTGCACTAAATCTCATTGCCAGTGTTCCGATAAATATTGAGACAAAACATTTAAAAGCACACATTTTAAATGGTGGGGCCAAAGGAAAAGTCATGGGTAACGATCATCCTCTAGAGACCACGAATATCTGAAAACAAATTCATAGTTATCTATCCAAGAATTGTTGAGATATTTGATCTGGACGAAAGAGGGGGACCAATCAACAGACCAGCATTGTCATGTCTTGAGCCACAATGCTATCATGGCTAAAAACACCCACAGTTGTAATATATACAGTGGTATGCAAAAGTTTGGGCACCCCTTAGGAAAACCACTGCATCAGTTTGTCACTTGCTGAGCTTTTGAAGCAGCAACTTCATTTTAACATATGTTATACCTTATGGTAACAGAAACATCTCAGTAGTGAAATAACTTTTATTGGTCAAACAGAAACATGTTTATGTGCATTCAAACAAAAATAGGCATGTGCATAAATTTGGGCACCCCTAAGAAATAATTCCATTAATATTTAGTATTGCCTCCTTTTGCTGCAATAACGGCCTGTAGACGCCTCCTGTAGCCACAGACAAGTCCCTTAAGCCTGGCAGGTGGTATTTTGGCCCATTCTTCCACACAAAACGTCTCCAGTTCAGTCAGGTTTCTTGGCCTCCGTGCATGGACAGCCTTCTTCAAATAAATCCATACATTTTCAATGATGTTAAGGTCTGGGGACTGGGATGGCCATTCCAGAACATTGTACCTGTGCTTCTGCATGAATTCCTTGGTGGATTTTGATCGGTGCTTAGGATCATTGTCCTGCTGAAAAATCCAACCCGGCGTAGCTTAAACTTGTGACTGACTCTAGAACATTTTGTAAAAGAATCTCTGGTACTGAAAGGGAAATTCATGTGGCCCTCAATTTTAACAAGTTTTCCAGTCCCTGTGCTAGCCACACAGCCCATAACTGATAGATCCTCACAAATTTTACAGTGGGCAACAAGTTCTTTTCATTGAATGCAGTGTGTTTTTTTCCCCAAATGCATACCTGTTGATTTTATGACCAAATAACTCAATCTTGGTCTCATCTGCCCACAGTATTTTGTTCCAAAATGCTTCTGGCTTGTCCAGATGTGCTTTTGCATACCTCATGCGACTCTTTTGTGATTAACATCAGGAAAGCTTTTTGCACATCACCCTTCCATGTTTCCTGGTGCAAAGTAGCTGGATTGTCAACGGTTTGTGACAACTCTCCAAAAGCACCAGAGTTGAATTAATCCAGTTTCAGGACTGGTTTCTTTCTCCCCATGAGATTTACTTGTTGACCGTCTGGTTCAGCATCGGGCCCTGACAGTAACAACTTCCTTTGGAGTGTTAAGCTCACCTGACTTTATTTATCCTTTCAAGAGCTCCTGGTGAGACTTCTGAATTTCTACTAACTCGTTGAAAGACTTCAATGGAGTTATTGAGTTCAAGGACTGGCATACATAAACGTCAGGATTAATTATTAGCTGATGCTTTATTTTGTTTTTTTTTTAAAGCTTCATTTTTTGGCCAGACCCTCCCAGTAGTCGAAAATTGGCAAATAATTGATCCCCATTTAAGTGATTAGATATTAAACCAGGTTCACACACTATTATATTTAATATAGTTATAATTCATCTAAAACGTAACAACATCCCGACTTTGACCCAAGTTGGGTGGGGACAGGATTTTATAGCAATGTCTTAAATCAATGCAAGTTACTTTTGTAAACTGATACAAGCATTTGTTCTATTAAAGAGCCTTATATGCTTTGTGAACGCATATGAAGGATGTTGTGTACATTTCTGTAATAATTAGTCCCATTGAACATATAATTGACTTTTTTTTCCCTTTTTTAATATTGATTATATATTTTTTTCATGGTTTAATGACACTAATCTCATTGTATGCTGAGTGCACTGTTTGTCCGATGATCAACCCTTTATATTTTAATCAGCCATTAAGAAAAATATATTTTGCGTCAAGTATTCAAACAGGATAAAGTTCTCTGTCTAGCCATCAACAAAGGACATCTTCCAAATCTCCTCTAATTAGTTTTTCTTCCCTGGCTCTTTAAAACGTCCTGTCTAATCAATGATGGGAGTCTTAATACACTACAATGGTATTATGGATTAGTGAAGGTATTTAAACATAGGCTTTAATTAGAGCTGTGTCTTTAAAGCAAGGATTGTCGGGCAATGACTGCAGCTGGCCACCTCAGAGGAGGTGTGGAGGACATGACGGCTTAGAAAGAAAAGCAAAGAGAATTGAGGGAAAAAGTGAAAGGAAGTCCTGTGGTGATGAATCAAAGTCACCTTGTGGAGGTCTGACCGCTCATTAGGCTGAAAGAGTAGGACACGCTGGCTTTTGACCTCTCATCTCCGAGATACATTTGTCCTGTTGGCCCAGAAATTAATGAACCAGGTCTTTTATGACCGTCTTTTGGGTTCAGTCACAACTTACTTTTAGATGTGATTGTGTGAAGGGTAACACAAGGTAGTATTATAAAACAAGGCTGTCAACAAAAGAAAAATGGCATTGTTTAATGCAATAAATTTCCCATGTACAGTTTTCCTGACTAGTGACCTCTTCTGTCATTCTGCTAATTATGACCGGTAGCATGATGAAGTAGCGTGACATTGTTACTCCACTCCATGAACAAATAAGTCTACATAGGTTAAAATAACTAAGAGTAAGTTTACTATGGAAGTTATGTGACAAACAAATCTATATTGGTTTTCAAACACAACAGGGGTCCCCTGGGGGAACATCTGCTCTTGGTCTGCTTCCCAATTATGTGAAATACATTCTAATTGTTTTTGTTGGGATATATACAAATGAACGTGCATTATTTTTTAAAGACGCACAGTTTGTGAGAAGCCTGCCTGCCTAATAACACCAAATAAGGAAACTATACACAGTGACATTTGTTGTTTTATTATAAATAATAGCTAATAATGAACTAGAATATGTTTTTTATCGGTGTAATTCTTCAGGTTATTTATCCGTTCTTGATAAGATACACCTTTCACTTTTCATTAATCTTGTGTTTAACTACTATTGTGGAGGAAGTTAAATGATCCATAGCGTCGGCTACAGTACAGAACTGAACAATGAGCGCTGGAGAAATTGCTTTCTATTGATTTAAAATTGTTGTGGTGAAAGGTTGAAAAGGGTTCAGGTATTGGAATACCATGAACACCTTTTATGATGATCTCCATTTATCTTACTTGGTCTTGCTCTGTTTAACATGCTGACATAATGTAATCAGCTTCTTCCTAGAAATGCTGCTTGTACAGCAACATGCACTGTCTGTTTTATTTTATAGGTCCTATTTATTTTTAAATTAAAGGTCTTTGTGTCCCTTCAAGATGCACTCTGCGTATTTACTGTCGTGGTATGATGGTTGATGTTGAACCAAGATCCTACTTTTTTGTTGTATCTGTTTTGTTCAGATGTGCTGATGTTGCGTATTTTGGACAATAAGCAGCACACACAATATTTTGGGGGGATATTCTTCTGGCATATTGTGATGCTTGTTGGTTTTTCCATTTGTCTAACATTCATTGTCCCAGAAGATAGATTTTGTTCTGACCACCTATTTTTTCTTCTCCACAATTGCATACATTTAATGGGTATTATTTGAAAGTTTTGGACCGCTTCAATCTGCAACTTATCTTACATTAACTTAACTATAAATAACTATAATACAATATATTAAATAAACCAATTTAGATGTTATCTGAAGAGTTATTTTTGTGCTCCCAGCTGGAGAAGCTCTCTTAAAAATTGTAAAACATGAAATGCCACTCCGGTTGATTATATGTGAATATTTTGATTAACAAAATCATATAAGAGCTGGGACAAAGTACAAGTATTTGTCTTTCCACTTAGAGAAACTAGGAATTAAAAATAATAAATACAAGTCAAAACGATGCAGGAGAACTCACAACAGCCTTTTCCACTCAGCCACTCTTCTCTAATGAACTAAAACAAGGACTTTTACTCTGCTAGAAGATACACCCTTATAATGATTAGTGCACCTTCAGGAATTCAGGTCAGTCTTTATATCTGCAGAACAGAGCAGAAATACCTTTAACATTAACTCGAAAGCGCTGCCCCTTGTGTTCACTCACCCTGACTTAGAGGCCTTGCTAAAACATGGCAGTGAACCATTCTCTTCAAAGTGCTTCTGGACCACAGGCAGGTGCTCACCAACGGCAGTATATTGATCCCATCATCAGCCCAGACCTGCCCTGCCGGCCTGTCTGCCTTCATTTAAATGACCTCTATAAAGCATCTACATCTAATCTTAATTAGATATTGAAGTCCGTTAATTAAAACATTATATCTGGCGAAACACAGCTGGCCAGTCTGACGAGTTAATCAATGAGGATGAGAGGATGCTGTCCGCTCAAAGACGTGAGGAAAAAAGAAAACAACTCACACTCCAGGCTCAAGTACGTCAAATTGAACTGTTAAGAGGATTCAAGTTACATGTCTAGCATTTTCAATACTTAGTTGACTTGTTTTTATCAATAAAAAACAAGTGTAGTTCAGTTGACAAACTGTTGATTCACTGGATGGAATTGTAGGTCCTAATCTTCTTGCAAACAGAGTTGAGTTTTAACGTTTCTTATTTCTCACCAAAATGCAAGTTTGCACCCCAAGGAACCCCAAGCTTTTGCACTTGCTGTTAATATTGGGCTATTGAGGCTAACACTGCATATCAAAATATCCTTGAGATCTGATAAACCCTTGAATGAATTTCCATTATACACAAACCTGATCGTTCTACTTAAACTTGATTTCTTTTTTTTGAAAACCTGAATTTTCTACATCCTTGATCACTCACAATAACAATGCATCCTTTTCCTGCACAGGTTTTTTCACAAAGGAAACAAGGTAATGTCAGCTTGTTCTGCCTTATCTCCTTGCAATAAAACTCCCTCTCTGAGACAAAAAAGTAAAACCATATGCCGCTTACCATGTAATGGCTGTTTTATCTATACTGTAATAATGAACAATTTCTCTTACATTTACGGGGACTTAAAAAACAAGCAAATAGTGCAGTCCAATCACTGAAATGTTATTGGAGCAACTCTATTACAAACCTACAGATTTCGATTGGATCTTCCGGCTGATTTGTCATTATTTTCCACAGCACAGTTGCAATCTCTTTCTTTTGATGACCACACATGGAGAGAGTCCTATCACTGGAGATGCACCCTTTGTAAAAGCAACCAATCAAATCAAATTGAACCGGTTTTCAATCTGGGTTGTATTCTTTCGAGCAATCAATGTCAAACCAAGACAAAATCAACAGGTAAACTCACAGAGAAACTCATTTAATCACAATGTCCTTTCATCTTTTAGTCCTCCCTGCAACCACTGCAATCATTCGTCATTATATGGAACAAATCATTCCAGGATTTTTTTTTGTGGGCTTTTTGTCAAGGTTTTACATGAATTGTTGCTTATTGGCAATAACTTTTCTATAAGTCAGGTTAAGTGTCTTGCTGGTCGCTTTTTCTAGGAAAGTGTCATTAACAATCTCTGTCGTCACTAAAATTACTAATGGAATAAAATATTTCATCAGTTCAGAGACTTTTTTAATGTTAGGTTAGAAATGACTAGGTAAAAGAGATCAGGCTCCTCTATCTTAAATTACTTTTCTATCAAAGTCCATTGATGTAAGTGACTGTATAACCACAAACACATTTGAAGCTTCTCATTAGTCATAGCTTAAGACTACTTATAATACTAAACTACAACACTTTTCTTAAACACACACACACCTGAAATGTAAAAGTAGCTGTTGGTGAAATAATGTGTGTTTTATTAAATTCTATCATCGGATGAAGGATTGCAGAGTGTTCTCTGTCAGGTTTGATTTGTCAGAGTTTTCAATAGACAGTGTTTTGGATTCTTTGGTCCCAGCCTCAGATGTTTTGAATAAAAGCCACTGTGGTTTTTTGTCTGGAGGAAGGCATTGCATCTCGTGACTCATCTTGATGATGTGTCAGTCTTGAAATGAGCAGTTGAATAAACAGTGCCTCTAAAGCCAGGTGTTGAAGAAACAATCATCACAGCCCACAGTTTTGAGGTTTCTTTTAATGTGTGTGTGATTTCACTTCATATTTAGCTTTTCTATTTCATTATTTCTGACATTTATGTTGACGGTTGTAAAGCAGATGATTTAGGTTTGTTAAAGAAATATATGTAGTATATTTACTCAAGTTTAAAATAAACTATTTAAGTACAGTTTTAACATACCTTTACTATAGTTGAGTATTTCCATTTCTGATACTTCTACTCAGGCAACAACCTTTACATAACATCATATAAGTAAAGTGTAATCTTATAGATTCAGTTTACTTATACAAAATACATTATACAAATAAATGATTATGTATAATCATAGGTTAAGATTTAACATTATGGACTCTTGGGAGAAAATGCAAAAGCTAGGTATGAGTATACAAAGTTATTACGACTCCAAGTAATGTACACATTAATGGTTAAATAAAATAGCATATAATACAAGAATTTAATGTTAATGCAATGATAACATTTCCGTATTCCGTATCACCCTTTTAATTGAGGTATTTTAAGTACTTTTGCATGCTTTTTGTTTTGACCTATACTGTAAAACATTGTTTGTGCACTGCTAAATTTCTTCTTTTACTTCAGTAAAAGATCTGAGCACTTCTTCCATGTCCACATTTAGGCACCTGAAAGCACATCCAGACAGAGACACACTTAAGTGCCCGTATATTGTTGCAATGAAAGATCTTCTGATTCGTTTTATATGTCTCCTTTTGGCCCTTTAAAACCTTTTTCAAGACCACGGTAATAAAGGTGCAGATTGTTTTGCCCCATCTTCTGTCTATCCATATGGCCAGAGAATGGGAAATCTTCTTAAAAACACTCATGTTTGAAGTGATCGTCCCTCTGTTTCTCCAGGGTGCTGCTCAGGTGCTGCCCTTCTTCTTTCATTTCCCTGATATGTTCCGGATTTCAGGAAAATTACCACCCGTCCTGCTGACGGCAATTTGTCTGGCATGACTCCACGACATGTGATCGTGCTCTGCTTCCTGATGTCGCTTGTGTTTTGGATAGAAGTCGACAATGGGAGAGCAGTTAGGTGAATTTTGGAAGGGGAATTTCTATTGCATTTATTCATTTGTAATAATTGGTACGATAAAGATCTGTGTCATTGATTTCACATACTCTGCAAAGTATTACATTGTGTTTGTGGAGTGACTTCAAAAGATCTGCAACCTCTTTGTGCTATTTTAAATGTTATGCTCACAGTATCAATCCCCCTGAGCTTTAGTAAATGTAGAATAAAAATAGCAACATTACTTTTTTGGACGGGCAGACTTTTTTTTAATCTTATCGCACAAACAACGATTCATTCACCTGAGAAATGCTATAAAATGTTGGTTGTTTCCGTATCTGTTTGTATCGTCTCATACCTATTGGCGTATCAATAAACAATACTCAATTTGTTATGTATTCAGTAAGAACACAGGTTTTCACTATTCTACTTAGCAAAGGAGACCTTTTTCTTTAAAAGACATCCTTTTGTAAACTTCAAAATGTATCATTAATGTCAGAAAAGACAAATAAATGAAGATACACTTCCAAAAGAAAGGAGAAAAAGCTGAACTGCAGCCTGTTGTGGCCTGGTGTGTGCTGTTATCCCCGGTTTGTGGCCAGGTGGTTGAATGCCCATTAGTCTCCCTGTCTGCTCTGCTCTGCCAACTTCAGGCTCAACAGGTGCTACACAGGGAATAAATTATGATTCACCCATGGACTATCTGCCTTCTCCGGCCCTGACTCACCTATTTACACTAGCTTCGCACTTGCAGCAAATTGTATTTCCCCTTCAAATGTTTGCCTTTATTAATGTTGTACAGCATGGTAATTAATCTCCCCAACAAAGGTACCATCTGCCTGACCCAAAAAATTGAATTATGCTTTTCTTTCCTGTGATTAAGATGAATATCACATGTGGAGTTGAAAACAGCTTCAATGGGGGAAAAACTGCGAAATGCTTGTTTGAGAAATGAGCCGGTGCCTCTCTCCTGTCCTCCCATTTCCCCGCCTCCTCTCTCACTCTTAGTTTTTATCCTTTTTCTTCGCCCCTCTTCTGATCTGCTACCTGAGCGCAGCTCTGCACTGCGGCATTAGATCATGTGGGGACAGATAAACCTGCGGTAATAAAATGAATGCTCTCACTTGGAGCCCGATAGGGTTCCATTATGAGGTTTATTTGTGGGGGGCAGGATGCCAGGCTCCTGGACGAGTTTTACTTGGCTCTCTCCAGGTGGAAATTCCAGCATGGTTATTCTGATAGAGCTGCCCCGAAAGGATCCTCATCGTGAAAACTGAAAAAAGTATCCTGCTTTCTGTCACTTTCTTTTGGTTTCTCTGTCCCTCTCTGCTTTTTCTCTGCAGCCTCTCTTATCAAGACAAACGTCTTGCCATTTTTGTCTCAGTCTTCATCTTGACTCCTCACTAGTACTGATGTTTATTAAATTAGATTAACTTTCATTTTTTAGCAATTAAGTAACCTAAAGTATACTTGTTTCTTCTCACTATTCATCTACATGTTGCCTGTAATGTCTCTGAAACCACTGATCATATTTTGATCACTGGCATTGTCAACATGTTGGTTTTCCGGCTCTCGATGTAAGCAGGTGTGATGCAAAACATCATGCTTGTATAAATCATGTACTGATAGAGTAGACATCTGCCAGGTGGAATTATAGAGATTTATAGAGCAAATAAAACTAACCCTGCTGTTCACTGGATTAATATTTGATCAAAACTACAGAATATGTGGCATTTGACTCTTGCTATGCATCAACAACCTCAACAACAACACCGGCTTATCACAATTCAATATGAGACATTGTATACAATGTTTTTTGATTTAAAAAGAAACCTTCTAAACAACTAAACACAATAACAAATCTGTTGCCAGTATTCTCTTTTTAATCAGCTAGTGAATGAAAATGTGCTTTTCAATCTTGTCAATTTGTAAGTGTGAAAACTGCATACTCGAAAGTAAGCGTATATTCAAAGTGTCTTTTTCTTCTTCTTCTTCTATACTTAAGAGTTGCATTTTTGTCCTACAGTTATTTTATCTTTTCATCGTTTCTTTTTTTTCAGCCATGTCATTTGCACATGTGACTATTGGACTTGATGTTTGCTGCTATACAAAGCAGTCCCTTTTAAATTGGGACAGCACAAGTCAAGCGTGACAGGGTGGAGGTTGAGGTCGAGGTGAAGGGAAGAAAAAGGACAAAGTGTTTGTTGCTCTCCCTAGCCTTTTCAACTTTCTCTCTTCTATTTTCTCCTACTTTCACCCTTCTCCTTCCTATTGTGTCATCGCTCCTTCATTTGTTGTGTGCTCATCAACTAAAAAGCATCTCTTTCTACTTTTCTTCTTGATCTTCCTTTCATCTTCCCCTCTCGCTGCCTCTCTGTTTCTTTGCCCTCTCTCGTGTCACCCCACATTCAAACCTATACAATCAGCTGAGGGGAAAGTGCTGGAGCTCTCGCTGCAGCTGTTAATATAATAAAGACCCTTCAGAATGGCAATGGAAACATCAAAGTGCGCTAAAATAATAAAAGTCCCCGAAGGTATTGAACGGAGGCACCTCATTTTATTTATGAACAGAATTCACACTTTACAGATATATAGGGCACAGAGTTTAAACCCACAGGTAATGATGTAAACCAATTAGACAACTTTATGTAAAGCGGTTGAAGCACAGCATGGTTATAATGATCTCCGTGCAAACTCACACATCTCAATGCTAATCATATGCAAAGAACTTCTTTAATTAATCACGTTTAGTAGAGTGATACAATCCTTTTGCCTCAAGCTTTATTCTAGAGCCTGGAGTGGTTGGTTTACACACACACACACACTTTCTTTTATCACATCCTATTTCCAGCTATGATCTCGTCATTCATCAGCCACGGCAAGGGGAAACATTTGTGCGTTTACTCAAGTCGCACATGCAAAGTTACCGTCTGGTTTGCTGGAAACTGTCCAAGCCACCAGCCGATTATCCGAGCGGGTGGCTGCGAGCACCTCATCAGATCTCTGAAGCATCTTCAATAATTGAGCACTCAGAAATCATTCATAAGGCAACACAGAGCACTGCTTTGAGCTCATTCTCTGCTCTGCCCTTTATTTTTTGTTTTGTTTTCATTCACTTTTCTGTCAGTTCAATTAATAACACGCCGTGCTTGACGAAGCAGGATGTAGTAAGCAAGCCCCGGAGTCAGCCGCTAACCTCAGTTTGAACCTACACCTGAGAAGGAAATGTCACTGGGCAAGTAAAAGAGAGTTGTTTAACACATAGCTTCTAATTTAATGTGTTTATAAGCAGAAAAGAGCGTTCCCATACTCTGTTTAGATGTTTTGGTATGCATTAATACATATTTCATGTGTGTGTGTTTGAGATGGAGTGTGAGCGAGTACAGTAGGAGAGGGAATGTCTCCTCAGAGTGAACCAGGTCTCACACTTGGATGCATCATGCTGTGATGCTAATAGGAACGGACAGAAATCTGAGGCAGACACTGCTAATGGTTCCCTCTAACTGGGAGGGATGGTGACCCAAGCAGCACTTTCTCTCTCCCTTCCTCCCTCTCTGTGTAACACACAGATCTGCTCTCATTTAATTTCCTTTCTCTGTTTCTTCCGAGTTCTCATTTTTCTTTTGATATCCCCTTTTTACAAATCACTTATCAACATATGTAGCATCATCACTTCCTTTATCATCTTGTGCCTTCCCTTCTCTTTTATATTGGCCTATTCTTTAATCCATTTGTTGTTTCTAAAACCGTCTCTTCAACTTCTTTCGGTGTTCTTCGTTATTTGTTCCCCTTCCCAATCCCTTCGGTTTATTGATCTCGACTCAAGCTACCGTTTTCTTTCTCAGACGCTTAATTACCTTTGATTGTTTTCATGAATGGAAACAGAAGGGCAATAAACAATCTGGAAGATGTGGAAGACAGATACATACATAAGAGGGCTTAGCAAGTTCACAGCATCTTCTGTATAAACTAGCTAAACTGTTGCTGTATGTCAGTAAAGATGCTGAATCATCCTTTTTCAAACTCTCAATGAAAGCTGTTTTGATGGTGAGCCTGAGCTTCCTCAGTAGGAGGGACAAAAAAATTATGCAAACATTCTGCTAAACCATAAATATTCTCAATTTAGTGATTCCCTTACCCAGGGGCTTTCACTATGGGTGTTTTTAAGTTTGGTATGCAGATTTATCAAACACACAAATAAGCATCCAGAATCCGACATGCAGCGTTATGCTGTGATCACATAATTTATGATAAATGGTAGGGACAGAAAAGAGTGTGATGCAGAGGCGGTTGTACAAATTGAATATTAAATATACAATGCATTGATAATTCAGTGCTACATCCTAGAACCTTGAAGATTGACATGAGGTATGTTTGTCTTTTCAGGCATTTTATTGTTAAGCAGCTATATCAGAGAGTCACTGGCCACAAGTCACCTAAGAACCACTAACATTAAGATGACTTTGTTCAATGGGAAAACAAATTGTCCTTCACTAAATCCTACCGCTCGCTCACATAAGTGGGGTCTTAATTAATGCTATGAATTACAGCTACTCTTTTCTTGCTTTGACACATCCTTTGTGCTTGCTGGCTCATGCTGCTGGTTAACTGCCACATCGTTAATTTTATTAGTAACACCTGGGCATTTCAAAATGTCGGCTGTAAAAAAAGTGCTACTTCAGCTTTGATGTTGACATGAATGTACTGCACTTGGTCTGGAAAGTGGAAGAGATCAAGGTGCTGTAGAAGGCGGCAGTATAAACAAAGCTGCAGTCAAGATTGATAGACGTTGCCTCTTGCTATTAATATAGGAAGTCACAGAAAAAGTTACATCCTGTTAGAACTGTAACAGAATCTGTAGGCTACCTGCATTTCGAAGACCTCGTTCTGTGGATTGTATTTATCTATATATATACGCCGAAATGCTGTGTATCCAACATTGTGCTATAAGTGTTTGATAACAAATGAACCCTTACCTGACATTACCCATTACAGTTACACAGAAAATTAGGTTTCTACCAAACATGCTTTTGTAAAACCCAAAGATCTAGCCCTTTTACCAGGCGTTTCCCATCATGCTCTTGGATTTGCAGTCTGTGAAGAGCAACTGCTGCACCTTGACTTAATACTTTTGCATAAAAAGACTGTAGTAAGCAGAAATAACTAAAGACAAAACACTCATTATGTGTGTTTATCTCAAGGCTAGATTAATAATAGACCTCTTTGTGTCCTGAACATTTATATTTCACATTGCCTTCAATTAAAAAAATTAAAAAACTCTGTTCAGCGGCAGTCTTTTTCTTTATTCCACACAGAATAGTATGACTGCTTAACTGTACTGTAGTGTTGCCTTACCGACACTCCATCATGTTATTACATTAATGGAAAAAGACTTCTCAACCTCCTCAGTTTAACTTAATTGAGTTCAGTCTATGGTTCATATGGCTACTCTCAAGTTAATCACGTTAATGACAGCATTTCACATAAAAAAGAAATTCCATCCAATTTATTGTCTTCACTAAGGTCATAAATCCACAATATACCGC
The DNA here is from genome assembly GCF_036324505.1 of Eleginops maclovinus. Taxonomy (NCBI): domain Eukaryota; kingdom Metazoa; phylum Chordata; class Actinopteri; order Perciformes; family Eleginopidae; genus Eleginops; species Eleginops maclovinus. Next base: position 13,306,940 of record NC_086359.1, read on the forward strand.
ACTAGAAAAAAGAAAACAAGCTAGGATATTATCCACCACATAGTAAATACCAGCAGTAATATGGTGCATTAAAATGGTTGAAAACTTAAGGAAAACAAGATTATATAACTTGGAAAAGCAGATGGCAGTCTTCCTCTGTTGAATTTAAATGATGCACCTGATTCAACTTATGAGCAATGGATAAAAATGGATTTGTTTTTCCCAATCAATGCAGTTTGAGAATCTTCCAAAGCAAAGCTGGACTGAGGCGAATCAATCTGCCGAGCTGCGTGGAATACTAGAGCAAGCTGTTTGGTCATGCTGATAGATAAATGCCACCACCTACTGCAAAAACTCACTCAAACTCAAATATGGCTTGTCCAAAACTTCAGTGTTTTCAGGTGCAGCTCTGTATTCAGGCGCACTCTCACATTATAAAGCACGCATAATGAACACATCACAGCACAATTGGGAAGTACTTTCTTCCTGCAGCAGTCAGACTTTACAACCATCAAGGCCACTGCTAGCCCACTAACACAATATGGACTATAACAAATCCCTTGTTCAATATAACTGCTTATGTGAAATAAACACTTAAGTGCAATTTAAAGTTTATTCATACAATTTATTTACACTTTGTTAACTTCACCACTTCAATACTATTTTATGTTCACATACTTTAAAAAATATACTGTTACTTGTTTTGTTTTTTTGCAATGGTATACATCATTTATTATGTAGGTCTACACATTTTCTTAGCTCTTTTATCTGCACTGTACCTTTGCTGCCATAACACCGCTAAATTCAGAGCTAAGGGGGGAATAAAAGATTTCTGATTTCTGATAACTAAATTGTAAAGGAAAGCATACAGTATGTTATTGGTTTGTGAGAAAATTAAATATGCTACAGACAAAGAGGAGCTGGAAGACATACATTCAATAGACATCATCCCTGAATTATACATATTAATATGGTAATATTGCCTTTTCCAAGCCGGTTTAATTAAAAGCAGAAGCTGTTTTCGTGTTTATTTTTTTAAGACTGTATATGGTAAGGTAAACACCTGCTTTTAATCTCATGCTCGTGGTCAATAAATAAAAAGGCTAATTTCATTTTCTTATCCTCCTTTTTTATTGTCTTGTTTATGCGGGGGCGAGCCGCAGGCGACAGCATGAATTATTATCCTTCTCTGTCCATATTAAGCCCACCGCACATACTCATTTCATTAAATGAATCTTATAAATGCACTCTTTGTTATCTGTCCCTGATGTTTTTCCTGCAGTTATCGCGGGATGCTTATATTTCTTAGTAAAGTTGGACTGTATTTTGTTGCTGTAGTCATAAAGATACACAACACTGATTCCTACCCATATTCTAATGTCCATAAGTGCCACCATTACTATTTTTAAAGCCAAACAATTCCACCATTTAAAGTAAAAACTCTATCAACGTTATTTCCATTTAAAAAGTCTTACTCATATGATATTTTAAAAACAGCAAGTACCGTAGCTCATTCCACAAACTGCACTCTTGGCAAAGTTGAACACAATGACTTCCTCGCTCCCTCACCCCTTTCCTGCTCACTCCTCTCTTCCTTCGCTGTCAGTGAAACTCCTTCTGAATTATCAGACAATGTCCTTTCTTTCACATGGCTAGTTCTGGATTACTTACCTGGCTCTCCCTGCAGGCCTATTAAATACTTTTGGAGTCATGGTCACTGCCCGGCTAGCTCTGCATTCATAATGGTCATTAACTCAGGTACCCAAAAATGAATGGTGGAACAATCCAATTCAGAGAGATCTGAAAATGCCTTTTACCAAGAGGGCCTTATATTGATAGCAGGCAATTTCACATCTCATTCGCCAGAAGTGAGCTTATTGAATATGAGACGACTGGGAAGACAGAATAGCCGTGTGGTTCCTTTACATTTCCCCTGCATAGAGAAAGGCTGTGATTTCTTTCAGGTCTGTGCAATCCTCCTTGTGTCTCACACATCGCCCTGGGTGCTTCCATTGTTAAGGATAATATGTTTTTAAAAGCTTTCCTTTTAACTTGGCCCGACAACAGGATTTCCTATTCAGCGCAAGTCCTTTAACTCCCTGCAAACGAGACAATTACATTATTTCATTTTTCAGAAAGACCTGCGGCAGCGTTCTGCCACTCATTTATTCCCTCCACTGACAGCCAATGGGTGTTCTAGTTTAGCCGCCTTTCTCTCCACTGTTTCCATCAATAAAAACAGGGTTGTATAACGACAGATAATCCTTTCAATCCTTCCCTGATCTTATCTCCAGGAATTATTTAAATGTGACCCTTTACACCAGGGATGTGTTCTCCCTTTTTAACAGATCCCAGTGAACAAAAGAACCAGAGCAAGGGCAAAAGATTATGCTTTTGACACTGTCACAAAAATGTATAATTGACAGGATTTCAGTATGGCTTTGAATGATGAAAGAAATGTGTCTAAAGAATATGAAGCACCCTTATACTCAAGAGATACTTTGCTCTCTGGTGGAAACCCCTTTCAGTTTCTTCCTTTCTGATTTTAATTATAAGACAGCATATATTTTTTTATCCAAATACATCAACACCAATACATCATCATATTTGCTGTTGATATAGTGCAATTGTTTACAAAAAGTGTTCTTACTTAGACATCTGGCTGTTGCAGCGAACCATTCACTTGGGTCCTGCTCCTGTCCCCCTACTATTGAAAGTCCAATAATAACTCTTAGTTTTGTGTTTAACTTTAAATAACTGTAGCTTCAACTTATTTGTATTGCTTTTGACTAACCTGATACAATGATGTGTTTTCTGTTGACATAATACATTTAATTTGATTCCATGTTTCAATTTTCCAGTGCTGGTAGTTAACTGTTGGTATAAAACAAATAATCTTGAGTACATTATGCCATGAGAGCTGAAAGTGAAACAAAACAGCAAAGTTTCAGGGCTCACATCCCCACAATAAGCTGCAGAGAAGCCCATTTCACATTGTCCCGTATTATTTCAGGTATGGGTTTGATACATCTGTTTAGATATGCTACACATAACAACTATAAATGTAGATTCCTTCCCTCTCAGCAGTTTTCGGCGTCCCTTCACCTGACTATCACTGCTCTGAATAAAGGGCCGACTACAGCATGAGGCATCGGCTGCCGCATTGACCCATACGTCCTTGCTCACTTCCGTCCCTCCCCACCTGTCTCCGTCTCCCCACTAAGCCATCATTTCTGCACAGTGCTAACTTAAATGTTACCGCAGGCTGTCTGGTCAATGTTCCTTCTCATACGACGCTCATCAGAGTTATTGTGTGTCTCTGCAACAAACTATCACAGCCTGGATATTCTCTGACCTTTCTGTCCTGTCTATGCCTCCATCAGGCAAAATGGGTTCTCATTAATAGTTCATGACTCCTTCTTTCACCCTGTTTGTTACATTGATTCACCTCCCTTGTCCTTTCCTTTCCTTTTCCCCTTCCTCTCGTTTTGAGGTAGCTGCCCTGGCACCGTGCACTCATTTAAACAGGAGCATTTCTATTAACCCCTGGGAGGGGTTCCACTCAAAAACCCTCCCTTTTTCTCTTTGATGCCATCCCTTTCTCTCTTTCTCTTTCTTATTCTATGCTTTTGTGCTTTTCCTGTCCCCCTCTCATCTTCTTTCCAGATATTTAATGTCAAATTCAGCCTACTTGACACTTTCAGAATATACCTTTTTAGTTTGTATACTTTCTTCACATCTCCTCTACTCTCTTCTCTTCCAGGTAATATTTGAGGTAGTAGATGAGTGGTGAAAGCAAAAGACAAACCTTTAAGGCAAGAACTTTATGAGGCAGGAAAAATGAAGGTACAAAAAGAAAGAAAGAAAAAAACAAGATAAAAGACTTCTGGGTTATTATTTCAATAAGGGTTATGTCAAGGATGAGGGGAGTGGGGATAGAAAATCAATTATTATTAACTATTAACTATTTTAACTCGAAGTACTTAATACAAAAGACATACACCTTGTTAAAATGAAAAAAAACAAAGCTTTATTGTTGGCACAGTCTCCCTTCACTGATAACCATGACCAACCACTGAACATTAATATCTGTCTGTCCATAGAGAAAAAAAAAGAGGAAAAATTTGATACACTAGAGTGAAATTGACCTCCAACAAGAAATAAGAGTGCAGCAGAGCACGAGCTTTATTACTCTTCGACTACCCTAGAATAGAGATAAAAGGAAAATGTGCAGAGATCCCGTGAATGCTGAAATCACAGGCTGTTAACGTTCTCAAATATTTTGACTCAGTAATGGCAGGGACATTATTACTGTTTGAATCTCTGTAAAAAGATATTGTCTGTCACAGTACACTGAGACTTACAGTAATGGATGTAATCAGCAGAACCAAACTGTCTTTTTCTTCCTCTTATCATTTTGACATGTTTTCACAAAGCACACATTCAAGATGGGTAATTATTACCCTACGGCCTATGTTATTACCACACTATCTGTTCCTGCGCTTTATCTTGTCATGTGAATCAATAAAACAACACTTCACAGTCACAATACTGTGTTGATGCCAATAAACAATATGTTTATGAGCTTGCAAAATCAAACCCTGGATGATTTCTGTTCCTTGACTCCTAAAAGGAACATGATTGGATCTTGAGGATGTTTTGCAATATCCCAGTCCAGGTGTCTGGTTGCCCTCTGCCATTTTCCTATGACCTTAATTTACCTTGAAGAGGGTTTTGCTTATCATGCATCCCTTTTCAGCTTTGTCCTGTTTTACATTCATTTCTTTACCACCTGGGACCTTAATTTGGACCAAAGTCTTGTAGTGTTGGCAACAGAGCAGCTGTGGCTGAATTAGTCAGCACCAAGTGCCTTGCTCAAGGGCACTCAGGAGTACACATTGTATTTGGGCACTTTCCATAGTGCTTTGTTTGATTATTCACAATCAAGGCATAATCAGAGTAACAAGGTTTTCCCAGTGAAAGTCTGGCTTTTGTATGTCCTTAACTTACTGCAGAAACAACATTTCTCCTCAGTAAATATTATCTAACTGAAAAGACATGATTTATCAGTGTTGGAATATGTTCTGCTGTAGAGTCCACAATATGATTGGATCTAATGAAAATTCCATCTGTTTACTAACTTCTGCACGATGCTTTATGTAAAATGTGCATCAAGATGGTGATTATCAAACCTCAATACAGTCATTGACCAGCAGCATTGCGTAGGCTCCTTAATATTATGGTGCTGTGTAAAGCTGGGAGTTTAACAACTCAAAAAAAGGTTTTCAAAAGTAATACAGGGGATTTGGCTGCGTTGTGGACTGTAAATCCTAATGGCCAGTCAAAACAGTTTTGTTTTTCGACTCCAGATGCACCATGTCCTGCAATTAACGACGTCATGTTAACCGTGGGAGTTTCCACATGTGGACTGGTGTGCACATTATTTTTACATTTCTTAAGTGAAACCATTAGTAAATCAGGATGAATCAATTCAAGATTCACTTCCCAGCAGCTTGTACCACCAGCCTGGTCATGCATTCAGATGAACACAATTAAATGTGGTTGTGTCCTTGTTGATTGTGTTGCACAGCCTGAATTTCATTTACAACCCGAGAACCCACTGTAAACATGCACTGACTCGTTAAAGAACAATGCCAGAAAACATCTGGAACCTGTCTGCAGACCCTTTCAGGTTGCAAAGATAAAGGAGGAAGTAAAAACGTTTTTTCCAGAAAACTGCAATTTCCATATATTTAATCATGCTCCATATAAACCAGAATTAACTCAGATATAGCTTCCAAAGTCATTTCTCATTCAATGAAATTGTTGCCATAAAGTTAATAATTTTGTGACTGTTCATTTCTTTTTGCAATCTATCAGATTGCTATTTGAAGATGATGGATGAATAGCAGAGCATTTTTAATGAAACTGGTCCCTCATTTGAGAAAATCCCCAAACTTACTCATCATATCTGTTTCTAGAAAAGAGCATAATCACCCTGTCTCAGTCATTGTTTCAGGTAGCGAAAGTAACATAACTTTTTCATATAATGCATTTAGATCATATAGTGAAGACACAGCAATATCTTTTGCAGGTGGGCTTTTTCAAACTTTTTATGACAAGTTTTATATATTTATCTTTTACACTAATAATTAAAAGTACTCCCTCTGGAACTCACTCCCACAACCCATCAGAGACTGCACTGACCTCACCACCTTCTAGAAACTCACAAAAACTCACCTCTTCAAACTGGCTTTAATGTGTGATTGTTGTTACATTGCTCGATTTTAATTCTTTTTGTACCTCTGTAAAGTGACTTTGAGCACCTGCAAAAGCGCTTATAAAATACATTTATTATAATAATAATAAATATTATTATTGTAGATGGACAATTAGTCTAGTGTCAAATGAAGCACTGTGGTAAAAAAAAAGTATTGTCAAAAAGGTATGATATGTTATCATTTGAACATTCAAGTTTGGTCTCCCTGACAGATTTTTCGAAAATAAATTATTTTTCAGCATTCGTAATTGATTGGGGGGGTTAACCCAAGCTTGTTTACAGCTTCAACCTGGTCCTTAGATAAACAGGTATGCTTTTTAAGTATACAGAACTCACATTACATGACATTTTTACACATTCATCACAAAAATAGGAAACTATCCTCTTTTTAAATAGTCCTCTTTTTTCTTAACACAATCTAGGTCTGATATAGTCTTTTGTTTTAAATATCCACCACAGTTTAAAGAATTTTGACTCAGTGTACTTGCCGTTCTTGTAAACAAAGATAATATTCCTTTGCAATGAGGGTTTATTACCTAAGTTCTAGTGCGGGTATACTTCAAATAAAGTAGCTGAGTTAACCTGCTTTAATTGACGGCTTGTTTATAATCTGGTATATCATTTTGCCCTATGTGGGTTTTTTTGCTTTAGAAAGCTACATCAAACAATGTTTTCCTCTATTACTTTGAGGAGTACAATGTGATTATAACATTATGACCAAATAAACAAATAGCTTTAACAAACTGGAATAATACCTTAGGATTTCAAAATATCTTTGCATGGCTACTAGGTTTCGAACTCAGGCCATGATGCTTCAAAGATGGCTTCAGTTACCACTGTTAACTATAAAGAGACTCAGTAAAATAAGTAGAACTCATTGGTATGTCTCTTCTTAGACACTGTGAAAGGGTATGAAGATAAGAGAGACATATTAGATATGTTGTGATATCCTTTTTGAAAACACAATATAATCACTGTCTGGCATTTCAGCAGACACATCTGTCAGGCAGGCCGAGATGAAAGGAAGACTACACCACATTGCTGCTGTGGGGGATGAGTTGATAGGAACACAATATGATCACACTTATTAGAGCCTGCAGCTGCTGAATGAGCTGTGATAATGGGAAAAAAATGGACCTAAGAACATTTCCTGTATGCAGGAACTGAGAGTCCGTATTTGAACCCTCAATGCATGTATTATCCAAATGAGCTTTATGTGTGAATGCAAAAGTCGGAATTGAAGTCTGTGTATTGTCTGATTGAGCCCATGTGTATACAGAGCTGCTCATTATTTTTGTGGGAATATGCAGTGAGCAAAAGGACTTGTTGGTGATGTTTATATCACAGCTGACATTAAACAGGAAAAACATGTGGCTGAATTTTTGTTTGTCATTTACAAAAGAAATGGCAATGAACATTTAAAATTGTGTATTGACAATAATCAAGAACTCCCTTAGACCAATTCATGCTAAGGCAAAAAACTGGGTTGTTCCTCCTGATGATCATCTCTTCCCTCTGTTGGGCATTTTGTATTTCATTTCTGAAAGACAAACATTGTTGGGACCCATTTTTGGGGGAAATTATCAGGAATTCAAGGAAAAAAGCTAAAGATGAACAAAACAATTTTGACAATGTTCTCTGACCATTATCAAAATTGCGCTAGGAATCAGTCGACCCCCCCCGACCACCTCCAGGTTCACCCAGGCCGACCGAATTCAACCAACCCCTCAATTGCCACCTCTGTTATCACCCAATCAATAAACTCTGGCCCTCGTTCAATTTGACAAGCATCTACATGGGGAGAAAGGCAATCGCTAAGCACCCGCAGGTATATGATATTGACCGGGGGAGATAAGACTTAGCCTATTCAATCATGCAGGGGAGATTGGGCCAGTGAGGTTTAGGGCTGAAGCCAATTCAGCATGTCTGCACAGCCACTCGAGCAAAAGCTGCAATAATGAAGAGCGTGGAGGAGCTGAGGAGCAAACAGACAAATTTGTCCTTCCTATTATGAGGAAAGTGTGATGGAGAGCAAGAATGAGTGCCTGGGTCTGTGTGTGTGTTTATTTGAATGTGTGTGTGTGTGTGTGTGTGTGTGTGTGTGTGTGTGTGTGTGTGTGTGTGTGTGTGTGTGTGTGTGTGTGTGTGTGTGTGTGTGTGTGTGTGTGTGTGTGTGTGTGTGTGTGTGTGTGTGTGTGTGTGTGTGTGTGTGTGTGTGTGTGTGTGTCAGAGATAATTATATTTTCTATGTTTGAGAATTACATCTTTCTGAAATATCCGTGGTACATATTTGGTTACATAAACAGCAGGTCTTGTACGGGATGCAAATTCTTCTGCATTCATTTAGATGTGCTACACACACACACACATCCTGACCTCTACTCCCTTGACGGGGAGTGAAAGAAGACTTGGTGCAGCCGTGTTGTTTAATATTCTGCTGCAACAATGTATGAAATACTCCCAGACAGGATTGTCTGTGTGTGTGGAAAATGTGGAAAATTATAATTGTTGCTAATAATGAATCTCTTGTGGTAACTGGTAGAAATACGGCATGGGAGTTACAAAGTGATCCACTTTGAAAATGTGTCTGTGTGTATTTTATTTGTCAACAAGTTGCCTTGCCAGATGGTTTCATGAGCACTGCCATTGTTCTGCCGCAAGCTGAGTTTTATTTCATAGAGCAAAAGTCAGTCTGAAGAAACCCTTACTTTCTGACTTGCAATATAAAGGGCACTTCCTGCATGGCACTAGAGGTCAATAAGGTGCAGGTTTATCCAACTCATGTCATATAACTTTGGATGCTCGGATGACGTGTGTAGAAGAGTCAAAGATCACTAGGATATGTACTAACATCCTTTGCTACTAAAAATGTGACCTTTCTGCATCTATTCTCGTCAAGGGCTTGTGAACCTGGCAGAGGTCTCTGGCTTTGTTTGATAAACACAAACAGATTTCAAGCTCTACTTAAGCTGCTACAAGTGCTAACAGGAAGCTGGAGTTCCAAAAGTAAAGAAAAGGGTCAGCACAATGTTAATTAAATAGTGGGATCTGCTGAAATCCCAATTTGTCTCTCTCTTTTGAAAGACACTTGAGTACCACTAAAGCAGTACAACCTGATTAATTGAAATATCCTGATGCTGTAATGAAAAGGCATTTTTTAAATTGAATTATGATTAGTTGTGGTATACAAAAAGCTATTTCTGAATCTATAAATAATGTATGTAGTTAAGTAGTAGTTAGCTACTCACTGGAGGTAAAGTTCTTGCACTGGCATTACCTGAAGCTAGGACTGGAGATCTCACAGTGGCTTGTGTCAGAATATAAAATATAAATTGAAATGAGGCTGAGCTTTAAGAAACAGCATGACAAAAAAGTAAACATCAACAGCAGGAGAAGATATCAATTTTGTATTTCTGGTGGATAATTCTTTGAAGTCTTTCCAGGATGTCTGGCACTAATTAAAAGTGAGTTTGCTTATAAAGCAGAACATGACTTGACATTTTCAGGCACATCAGAAAATACCGATAATACGGAGCCAATGTGATCAAAGGGCCGGATTTTGTGCATCATGTGATTTTTTTCAACATATAGAGGAGTCTGATTACCTTGAATGCATTTAAAAAAATGGATAATGACAGCAAATATTTAACAATGTAATAATAAGGGAGAGTAGTTTTTCTCTTTCATGAATAACATGACACTTTCGCGGAGGAAATTCATATTAACCTTCATCTTTAGTAGTTAGTTCTACATAATTAACAGAAAACAGGACCTTGTTGTCTATGCTAGCAGATGTGCGTTCAACATGTTTTATGTTATTACTAACTCATATCTCCTCTAACAACTCAACACTTAGGTGATATTTATAGAGAACATAGGGAAGGAAAATGCAATGTGTGTTCAACATGTTTGGTTGATCTTTCCAATACATTTAACATTTTTCAGTTTGGACCAAAGTGGGGAAATTGTCCTATACTGTAATTATTCTAATGGTGGCTCTATGAGGTGTACAAACCACACATACTGTATAAACAAACACATCCACCCACATACTTAATCATCCACCAACGCTGGTGTGCTGTGAGGCCCTTTTTCTTTGTCTTTTCCTCTCTCTATCTCTGTCTTATTTGCTGTATCACTTTCATTTCCTGTTGCTCTTTCTCCCTGTTCCTCGCCATGTGTGTCCTCCTCTTATCTTGCTGATTTCTGACAGCAAAACATGGCCCACCCTTGTCCCAGCAGCGCCTAATCAATACTAAGTTAATGAGTCACTTTGGAGGGGAATGAGGATTTGGTGTGTATGGTGAAGGCTTGGGTTGCTTTAGCACCACAGTTGTATAGTTGTACATTTTATGATGTGAAGCACATTAAAAGGACATTGGGGAAAAGTGGTCTACTGTTGTGGGTTTTATTTACTGGTCCCTTAACTGCCATAGTAGCCAAAGGGTCAGCAAGGTCAGGAGGATTTAAGATTTGGCTTGTTGATATGTTATTGATTTTACATGTAGGTCCTTATTTGTTGAAGTGCTGTCTTCACACTACACATAACAGACTTTTTGCAAGAATAGATCCCAGTTAAAGTGGCGTGTACAAGTTTTTTCAAGCGGCTCTATTTTGCTTTTTGGGGTTTTCCCTTTCCACTAGTGTGTTTGTGTGCATGCAAATGGTGGGCTTGGGGATGCTTGGCTAATTTATGTTCTGTCAGAGTTGTTTTGTGTTGTGTTGTCAAAACTGGTTTTAAAACCTAAAAGGTATGTTCCATAAGAAATTAATTTCACAGCATTTGAATATAAGCACTTGCACATTGCACTGAAGTTTTGAGAGCATATTTTTAGAGTAGATTTGTCGAAGGACCAAATCTGCTGTACTGCTCTTTTCTTGCAGAGCTTGACTCCTGACAAGTGAACTGTAGCAAAGCCAAAGGTCCAATAAGGGCCATTTCTTTAAACAAGACTGTGATGCAGCTGAAAGGATAGTTAGATAATGGTCTGAGATACAGCCAGCATCACTTGCAGTAGAATTAACTGGATGTGTGCAGATGAAACCAACTGAGGCGTAAAGACTTCCACAGGTAATTAATCTCTTCCTGAGGTCGGAAGATTGGATTTCCCTTCTGAAAGAGAGTGTCACAAATGAATGCAAAAAGAACACAAACACATCCTCACATCTTTGTCTTGTTCATTTACAACATGTGTCGTAATGTCAAGTCAGATAACAAGAAGAAAAGAAATGAAATTCAAACCAGACAAACAAAAGAGGAAGAGAGCAAATGACATGCAGTACAAGGACTGCTGAGGGAGAGCTTATTGTCGAGTTATCCTGTTCTCTGAAGTGACCAACAGTGGGATGGCCATTAATCGTCATAGCAGAAATGAACTTTCATTTTTAAATATCAGTTTTTATTAGTCTGCTCGTGTGTCTTGGGAGAGCTGGAGAGACCCTGCATTCTCATATGCATTATGAATGAGAGGGAGCCCTTTTGTACTGTTAGGCTAAGATAGAGGTCATACAGGAGTGGTATGAAGTACAGACTCAGGAAAACAAGCTGTCTTCAAGACATTTCCATCACTTTAAGGGAAACTGGACTTCATGATAAATGTCTCGCTTAATGGACCATCTGTAGCTTTCTTTCAACAGCAGGTCTCTCTGTGTCTTCCTTTTTTCTTTTACTCTTTTTAAGACACAAGAAACATTAGAACGTTTTAAATGTAACTTTTATGATGACGTAAGACAGCATTTGTGAACGATCAGTCATTTGAACTGCAGTTTGAGGGGTTTGGGGCTTTAGTTTGGATTTATGTCAGAAATGTTGGTCAAAATTGGATCATCATAAAACATATTTCCTCGGTCCCTGTTTGCAGCACTCCACCAGCTTAAAGTAAGCCTGGAAAGACTTGGGTTAAAAGTCACTTGCCTCTCTGACCTTGAGCTTTACAACACCGTCTTGCCCTGACCTTGCAATGCATGGGGTCGTGCTCTCTGCACCCTCTTTCCCTGCAGAGAGGGACTATTTATTCATGGAGTTATACACATCAGTTTTAAGATCTCTTAACGGATTTCCCGATCAGCAGATGGAATTTAATGGTGTTTTAGCCTTCAAATCCTGCTAAACCTGCACATCTGCAATCATAAAACCCTATGATTGGTTCATTTGGTTTTACATCACAAAGGAACGGCATCATAGCCCGTTTGAAAGCAGACTAAAACCCACGTTTTAAAGCTGTCTTGATTTGGTTGTCTAGTCCTCACAAAGGTTCAATTGACCAGCCTTAATGATGCCTACTTTCCACACGGATCTTATTTTGATTTAACTGAACCAGGTTAAGTGTAAAACAACTCTAAATGTGTGGCCTTTAAGGATTGCCTGTTTCCAAATGACTTGAATTACCACCAACAGCTTGCACAGGTCTCAGATAATTACTGTTATCAATAACTCATGGCTCACGCTATTTTGCCTCATTTCCTGAGACTCTGCACTGTTGAGCAACAGTCAACAATCTGTCAGTCACAGCGTGGACATACAGAGAGACTTAATTACACTGCTAGAGGCTTTTGTCAGAGGAGAATGATTAAATGAGATATGTACCTATTTAGATTTTTAGGGATCAAACATGAGGCGGGTTTAATATTCTAAAATGTTTTAAAGACAACCTACTTCCTTTATCATGCAAATCTTGTGTTGATGTGTGAAATGAGAGTTTTAATGATGTTGTCTGAAAATCCTTCAGCTCATCGTTCCTCACGAGATGAGAAAATGCTGCCTTTATTCTTCACTGTGTGTGTGTGCTTACACTGATATTGAACACGTTATGCTATTTTTTTGTTTTGTTCCTTTATGTGCAAACTTTTACGTATATAAAAACAAGATAGTGGTCGTTCCGTGAATTCTTCATAACTCATGGGGATGAGGTGAGATTGCAATCTTAATCTCTTTGATATGTCAAACCTTCACAGACTCCTGTTCATCCGGCTTAGTCCAGCCTGCAGGATTGTCTGAAAGACAATGGGATGAACAGACTGAGGAGACTTAACCTCTGCAGATGTGCAGTCCAGGAATTCTTGTTTGCATTAATGTGCATCACCCCCATGTCAGGAATTTGACTGGACTGTACTATGAGGAAACAGGCTTTTACAGTGCGACGTATGGATGGGTCACTCCTGAAGGTTTCCCATGTGCTCAGAAATAAAATCATATGTACCCTTGTTGGCCTGTAGAGTTGAATCTGCCAAATTATGCACTTGTGCATTTCTAGTATCGTTTCTTTGTTTAAGCTGTCCCAGATGGTCGAATTCTGGTCTGCGACAGAAAAGCTGTTATTATTCTCACCTTGTGAGTCTGGAAAAATATTTGCATTACCAACATATATGTCGCAAAAGTGCAATACAGTTGTGTAGATGACAGCCGAATGAAAGTCAAGGCTGAGGATGGGTGTGATCCAAGCAGAGGCACTAGGAAGGTTGAAAGTGGTGAAAGGTCACACGTTTTTTTGTGTTATTCTTGACAGCAAAAAATCCTCAAAATTTGTGTTAAATATAGTGATTTTTGTAGCATAATCAATACTGCAAAGAAATGTCTGACAAGGTTTTGATTTTGTCAAGTGGGTCTTTCATTTTCAAGTTGACAAAAAAGAATCATCATTCAGCCAAACCTTACAGTTTTATACATTAGTTCCATATAAATGTTAATGGCATAAAGTTCCTACAATAATGGTTCATAATTGATTCATTAGGGAGTGCACACGCTAAAAAAAATAAATCATTTTATTTAAAAAAAGGCTGCTTTGATATCACCATTTATAGATGTTGCAAACAAATCTGTTTTCAGGCAGAAAAAAAGACCATGGCCCCTATGTTGGGTGCACATGAATGGACAAACACACACAGAGACACAAGCCAAAGTACAAAAGAGACTGCCTCCAGTCCAGACACACGTGCGCAAACAATTTACTTTCTGACACACAGTGCATGTACTGTAGGGCCGAACTACATGATTCATGAAGTCTTTTATTCCACTTGGACAAAGAGAAAGGTGTGACCCAGTTTTTTTTCTGCATAGTCTGTCCAATGTTTATTTCCTGCAAAACAATGTCTACCTTTCTTTTTTTTATAAACATTTTAGGGTGGAGTTGCTGGATTGATAATGTTGTCAGAATTAATTAACAAGATTTCTTCTCATGTGTCATCTGTTTTATTTAAATGCAGTGTATTTGGTACACGGCTAAAATGATAATCATATGATTTATTTTGCGGTTTATTTTCCTAATCATTTTACATTGTAGGACCACATGATGTTGCACCCTTACTTTAGATAACAGGACATGCAAGTAATGAAGGTTAACTTCCACAAGATCCTCTAATATGGTAGGCCGACACGTTGGATTAAGGTGTCAAACATATGACATCTTGATTGTAAATAAATAAATAAAAGGCATGTTACTGCTGGAGAAAACTTCCCCGAAAGAGGTCAAGCTATAGGTGAAAATTAAAAAATATGAAATATTAAGAAGCTAAGGGGATGTTTGTAAGGGTTATTCATTGACCATGAAATTGTGTGAGGGGTGGGGGGTACGTAGGCGCTGGAGCTTAAAGGAGCAAAAAAATCATATTTTCACTGGCAGCAATTGAAAACCTTGATCTGTGCTTCTGACTTGTGCTAATAAATATCTTATCTGATTCAACCCCATTCACCATTTCATTGCGACTGTTTAGAAAACAGGCATTTTTCAGCTTTTTGCAATTTGTTTTTTTATGATTTCGTGTAAATAATGTGCTTTATCCAGTAATGAAAAGACCATGTTGTGAAACAGCAGCTTTACTTCAGTTGTTTACACTTACTTGATTTCTAAGCAACACACTAAGATTTTTAAGAGATTTCGGGGATTTTCCCAAAATTCTAAACAAAAACATATTTAGAAAAATATGGTTCAACAATAAGGAACTAAAGATGTAGTTTCACAGTTAAGTGCAGGTTTATTTACTTTAGACAATAGAAACATACAATATATTGAAGCAGTTGATCAGTGGGAAGTTTAGAGTAGCTCAAACCAACTCAAATCAAACAATTTTAGTAACTATGTCATTATTTAGTTTTGCTCGGTAACCATGTTATTAAATGCATCACAGAAAGTAGTCACTGAATGTACTGTACCTGATAAACAGCATTATCCAATTTTGTTAACAACAACCGTCTACCTCAGCTGGGGCAGTCAGATTTCTAATCGGGGATATTGCGGTGTGTGTGTGTGTGTGTGTGTGTGTGTGTGTGTGTGTGTGTGTGTGTGTGTGTGTGTGTGTGTGTGTGTGTGTGTGTGTGTGTGTGTGTGTGTGTGTGTGTGTGTGTGTGTGTGTGTGTGTGTGTGTGTGTGTGTGTGTGTGTGTGTGTGTGTGTGTGTGTGTGTGTGTGTGTGTGTGTGTGTGCCATTTCGGCTTTTTCACCAAGAAACAGAAACAAAATGCCCCATGTGCAATATTTTTTTATTCCCCCAGTAGGAGAATAACAGAGATTTCTGAGAGTAAACATTTTTTTATGTGTTAAAAGAAAAGGAAATGAAAGACAATGGATGCGGTAAAGCAAGAACGATGAAAGAACAAAAGAAAACAGCATCACAGACGGACGTGTGCGTTATAAATTATAGATAGTGCAGATTGTTGCCATGCAGGCAGAAAATAGGAGAGTCGGATTGTAATCTGATGCTTTAATCGTAGAAATGCACATATATATTTAGCTGTTGTTACTAAAATATTCCTTGTATACATTAATCAAAGTTACATAGTGTTTAAAAAAGGTGTCATGTTACACTTGTTTGTTTATACGGCATGATGTCAGTGTGTGAAGGCCTATGTTGTTAGCTTGGTGATGAATAAATCACTTAATTTAGCAGAAGCAAATCAGGAATTACTGAAAGATTTATATTGTGTTAAATTCCCATTATGTCCCTCAGAGAAAGAAAGAGACTTAGCAATGCATAAATAAATCATCCCTTACAGTCGTTTGGCCTCATGCTATAAAGTGATAATTTATACATAATAATAAATTAATTAATTTTCTGTTCAACTGCACTCCTAGGTTTTTACAGTTAAATTCCCTCTGGATATTTCAGCAGTTTGGTTTGCTTTTTAAGTTGGGACTATTTATATATATATCTAGGATTATATGTGACCCAGTGAATCTAAATCAATGTAACATCCATTACATTACATTATATGACATCATATTACAACAATTGACAAGAAGGACACACCTGTCTTTATGTAAGTCCTTTCCCGGGTTTGAAGATCAGGGAGCATTTATAACTAAATGCAAAAACCTTTTTGCCTTTTCTTTCTCTACAGAGATAAGTTCAACTATCCACTTTCAAACCGTAATGAAACTGTCTTCACTCAGCGGATGAAGCTGGAGCTCAGGTTGTGTCACGAAACAAACCTGTAGACATGGCTATGTGTTTAAAAAGAGTTCATAGTATATGAGGGTGATATTCCAACCTTTCGTTGGTTTTGAAGAGTGCCATGTACTTGAGTTGCTGAATTGATTGTTTTCACTGATTGCTGGTTGTTGATCTTGACCTCCTTCCAGGACACCGGGTGTTTTTGCTCTCCTTTAAAGTCATGATTGCAATAAATACTAACACATTGAGTTTTCAAGAAAAGTCCACTCAATTCATTATTGGCAGCCTAATTAATCTACTTGACTTTTCCAATTATTCTTAATGATTAAAGTGTCCTCCTTGTGTGTCCAGAATGTAAAAGCTGTTTTACTATATTAAGTGGATACAACTGTTAAATAAAGTATATAAGGCTGTATACCGTGCATTGCGATTCACATTTTCTTAATTTTTCCAATATTAACCGCAAAAATATGCCTACAATGTCCCTGGTGACACAGTTTATGCTCCTCAAATACTTCACCAACAAACATCACATAGTAGCAATCAGCCATAATATATCTACTCAAATAGTATCGAACAAGAAAAAGAATATAGTGCCAAAAAATAAACCTTATAGGTGACCTTTTAAGGCTTGAGTCAGAAGATTGCAGTAAATCTGTATTGTCATTATCACAATAGATACAGCATAGCTTGGGAATCAAAATGTAAAATCCCAGGATTATCTTCCCTACTTCTTGCTGTAACATTACTAATCTCCAGGGTTGACTAAAGGCAAAACCATATAACCAAACTTACTAAAGCAAATGAACAGAAAGTGGAACATTGATATTAGGTAAATATCAAAAGTAGCTTATTTTTAACTGAGCAATAAAAACAAACCTCCCTTCAGCTGTAATGTGTGTTTATTTTATAAAACACTTGATCTTCAATTGCTGATATTTATATATATTTGACCACTCAACCGAAACACGCTTTTGCAGTTTTCCCACAGCAGTAATGCTCCATTGACCTGAGCTCTTTAAAACAAATTGAAAGGAGACTGTTGAGCAGCCAGAGTGTCTGTCACTGCTAATCTTCACTTGGCATTACTGGGGAAGATGGGACTACACCACTTGAGTTTCCCCTCATTTAGCTTTTCTGTATTATTTCTCTTCTGTTACCCTCTTTCCCTTATTCCCTTGTTTTCTGCCTACTACGTTCTTAATTCTCTTCACCTCTTTTCCTCCAATCAGGCCTGATGCTGGGCTTTGCTGAGGAGGTAAAGTGTTGGGTCCCATCTGGGCCAGATTTAACCAACATCTGTTAGCCTACTACCCTCCTTCTCTATCCAACTGTCACCATAGCTGGCCATTATGTCACATAACAGAAATGCAGTGCTGTTAGACGCCCGCTGCTACACTCTCACAACAACACCCGCCACATTCTCAGTGACTTTATCTAACTATGTTTTTTCACCTTTTTCTCTCACTGTATGTCCTTGCTTCTCCAAGTGTCTGCCGCTTGTCGTTTCAGCTACAATTATTTTATTTTAACTGTAATTGCCTCTCTATCACCCAAAATCACACACATACACACACACACACACACACACACACACACACACACACACACACACACACACACACACACACACACACACACACACACACACACACACACACACTGATTAGTCTCCTGACCTTGTTGCTACCGCAACAATTACTGAGTCAGCATCATGCTAATTATGTGTTTACAACATTCCCTGGTGTGAATGTTACTCTCAGCTTTACCTCCATATCCTCTTCAGGAGGGAGAGTGACAGCCATATTCACTTACAGTATTATGCTAATGAATGTACACAAGCATTCAGGATTGAGACTAGAAGGTCTCTCCATTGCAATTGATACAAACACAACAAACGATCAGAAATGACAAGCTAATTATATAGAAAATTGCCTATTGAGTTGGAAAAGCAGGGGAAATGCTATAATGTATGAGAATAATGACATGTAAAAGTCTTCATACCCCTCCTTAAGGACATAGAGACAGAAAGAGACACATTATTTCAGTCTTTTTGCCTCTTTTATTGTTACTCTGTGGCTGTTTGGTGCCTATGTGTTTTTGTGTTTGTTTTATACTGTAGTTGGTATGTGTCTTTTTTTGGTCATTTTGACTCTGTGTTGGTTTTGCATCTCTGTTGTTTGGAATCTCTATGATGCCGTTTTATGTCCTTTTTTTGCGTCTTCTGTTTGTCATTTTACATCTTGTTTTGTGTCACTCTGTATCCATTTTGTGTTCTTCATTTGATTGACTTTACGACAGATTCAAAGATCTTGGGCCAAAACCAGTTTGGTCTGTTCATTGATTGATCCATGCATGCTATATTTGATACAAGATACAACATTATTGTCTACTAACCGTTACATTCATTTTGCATCTTTAGAAAGACTATTTATAATGAAAGTTTTATGGGTAAAATACAAAAGTGTCTCTTGAAAAACAAATTAGCTTTTCATTTAGAAGATATACGTATGACGTTACTGTCAACCATGAGAAAGCTTTGTGCAGTTTACTGATGTGGTGTTACCTTGTTTATGGGTCTGAAATATCTGAAACTGTTTACATCCACTTTTGTTTGCCCATGGCAATAGGAGAAGTAACTTGAAAATGCCTCTATCCTCAACAAGGACCAAAACTAAAGTTTGATTTATTGCTCACAGAACTGTAGAAAACCAATTCTGCTGTTGCTTACTACTCAGTCCAACACATTTTGCATGCTTCACATGTGTGAAGCTCCACTCAAACACAAATCCTTTCTTCGAAAACAACAAGGAACAGACCAGGGCATTAATCAGACACCTGCTGCAGATAAATGCTCCGCCCGTTACAGCCTCTTTTCGCTGGAAATCAGATTAGAGCAGAGCCGGAGGCTGAGGATGGAGGAACGGGTCTGTTTTATGTCAATGTTCCAGGGGCCACGGCATGCATTTCTATACAGATATACTAGACACACCATGTCCAATGTATAAAGGGATTAGATTAGGCTTTCTGTGTATGCACAGCAGGAGCCATAACAATGCTATTAGGGCATGGAAAGATGAAAAACCAGCATGGCGTTGCATGTTGGGTGAGATGATTTGTGTGTGTTTAGGTTTGCGTGTTTGAGGGGTGCTTTCCAGAGCACAAACTACTTTTAAAACCCTCACTTGTGTACAGATTATCCTGTATGAAAGTAAATTATTTAAATTTCAATAAAAAATGAATTCGTAATGAGGTACTAACTATATTTTCAATGCGATTTTAACTATATAATAAACGAATACAATAAATTAATCGTTTTTTAAAGGGTTAAAATCTTTTAAAATTGCTAAAATAACACAAAACCATAAGTTAATGGAAATAATTATCTTTAACAACTCTTTAAATTAGTTAATCAATTTTGATTTCATAGTGAAATGCAGGTTTATCTCATGAATTCACCGGCTGCCCCCTTTGGAAGGATTCCTGCAGCTCATATTATCATCAGACACTTTGATATGAAATCAGGAATTCCACTTTGTTTGTGATCAGCATATCTCTGACCAAACTCCCACCTGCACTTATTGAATTTAAATCTGTATTAATATTATTTACAAGTCAACAACACATTAATAAATATGTCTAATGAGAGAGGGGTTGCTTGTTAATAAAAAACAAAAAAACAAAATTATAACTTGACTCTGTATCTCTTGACTTTTTTTTAGCCTCATTTATATCATTGTTTTTTGTTGTATGGAACATTGATTGTTTAAGTCCCACTGCTTTGAAACTTCACACCTGCCCAGCACCAAACAGCAAACTAAGGACAAGCAGAATAATCGTATAATGGACTGCATTCATCAGGTGGCCAGAAACACAACTCTGAATATATGCTGTTGCTCTGTCTGCTGTTTTTATAATGAGGTTATTGTTTTTGCAAAAATGGTTGTCAGGACTGTGTATCTGTTAGGTTGTTTTGAATGTTTTTTGTCTCACTGTGGCCAAAAAGCAAGCAAAGAATCACAGGTTCAACAAATTCTGGTGGTATGAGCAAGCCTGCTGTACATTCTTCCTTATGGTAGCATGTCTCTCAATGTTTCTAGACAACTCATTATTTTTTTTTTTATGATGATCCATAGCATTTTCTTTTACTTTTGGCTGCTTTTGATAGATATTGTTGTTATAGCATTGTGTGTGTGTGTGTGTGTGTGTGTGTGTGTGTGTGTGTGTGTGTGTGTGTGTGTGTGTGTGTGTGTGTGTGTGTGTGTGTGTGTGTGTGTGTGTGTGTGTGTGTGTGTGTGTGTGTGTGTGTGTGTGTGTGTGTGTGTGTGTGTGTGTGTGTGTGTGTGTGTGTGTGTGTGTGTGTGTGTGTGTGTGTGTGTGTGTGTGTGTGTGTGTATCTGTATGTATAATGAAGTGGGCATTTCGTTCAAACTTTTTGTCCTTATACAAGTCTCATTACAAACAACATGAGTACATTTGATTTGATTCCCTGGTAAACCAGAGTCATTGCATTAGTTTTATTTTCCAGATTCTTGTCATTTACTGTACATGCTACCTCATATTTTCCAGTTTACAACTCAGTAACCTCGTCTTTGCATATTCTAAGCTAGCCATAAACCCACCCACCTTTGGATGCTACATGCCCAGTGTTAGCATACAATAGCCAGTCTGTTAACATGAATATTTTCAAGCCTCCAAGTTAAGACGTCACACTTTAAATCATCCTACCTGTTGCCTTTCATCCATCCATCCATCCATCTTCTCCCGCTTATCCGTCAGGGTCGCGGAGGTAACAGCTCCAGCAGAGAGCCCCAAACTTTCCTTTCCCTGGCCACATCAATCAGCTCTGACTGGGGGATTCCAAGACGCTCCCAGGCTAGCGAAGAGATATAATCCCTCCACCTGGTGCTAGGTCTACCCCTTGGTCTCTTCCCAGCTGGACGTGCCTGGAACACCTCCCTAGGGAGGCGCCCAGGTGGCATCCTCACTAGGTGCCCGAACCACCTCAACTGGCTCCTTTCAACGTGAAGGAGCAGCGGTTCTACTCCGAGTCCCTCCCGGATGACTGAACTTCTCACCTTATCCATAAGGGAGATGCCAGCCACCCCGCGGAGAAATCCCATTTCGGCCGCTTGTATCCGCAATCTCGTTCTTTCGGTCATGACCCATCCATCATGACCATAGGTGATGGTAGGAACGAAGATGGCCCGGTAGACAGAGAGCTTTGCCTTCTGGCTCAGCTCTCTTTTCGTCACAACAGTGCGGTAAAGTGACTGCAGTACCGCTCCATCTGCTCCGATTCTCCGGCCCATCTCAGGCTCCATTGTTCCCTCACTCGAGAACAAGACCCCGAGATACTTGAACTCCTTCACTTGGGGTAAGGCTTCATTCCCTACCTGGAGTGGACACTCCATCGGTTTCCTTCTCAGAACCATGGCCTCAGATTTGGAGGTGCTGATCCTCATCCCAGCCGCTTCACACTCGGCCGCGAACCGATCCAGTGAGTGCTGAAGGTCACAGACCGATGAAGCCATTAGGACCACATCATCTGCAAAAAGCAGAGGTGCAATCCTTAGCCCACCGAACTGCAGAACCCCTCCCCCACGACTACGCCTCGAAATCCTGTCCATAAATATCACAAACAGGATTGGTGACAAAGCGCAGCTCTGGCGGAGGCCAACCCTCACCGGAAATCGGTCTGACGTGCTACCGAGGACCCGGACACAGCTCTTGTTTTGAGAGTACAGAGATTGGATGGCATTGAGTAGAGACCCCCTCACCCCATACTCCCGCAGCACCTCCCACAGTATAACCCTGGGAACCCGGTCATATGCCTTCTCCAAATCCATAAAGCACATGTAGACCGGATGAGCGTACTCCCAGGCCCCCTCCAGGATCCTTACGAGAGTGAAAAGCTGGTCTGTCGTTCCACGACCAGGACGAAAACCGCATTGTTCCTCTTCAATCTGAGGTTCGACAATCGGCCGGACCCTCCTTTCCAGCACCTTAGAGTAAACTTTCCCTGGGAGGCTGAGTAATGTGATGCCTCTGTTTCCATCATTGCCCACATGTGCGTTGAAGTCTCCCAGCAAGACTAAGGAGTCCCCTTCAGGAGCCCCATACAGGACTTCTTTCAGGGTCTCCAAGAAGGCTGAATACTCTGAACTGCTGTTTGGTGCATAAGCACACACAACAGTCAGAGTTTTCCCCCCCCATGACCCGCAGGCGTAGGGAGGCGACCCTCTCGTCCACTGGGGTAAACTCCAACAAAGCAGCACTCAACCGGGGGCTTGTGAGTATCCCCACACCCGCTCGGCGCCTCACACCTTGGGCAACTCTGGAGAAGAATAGAGTCCAACCCCTATCAAGAAGTAAGGTTCCAGAGCCGACGCTGTGCGTAAAGGTAAGCCCCACCAGATCCAACTGGTAATGCTTCACCTCCCGCACAAGCTCCGGCTCCTTCCCCCCCAGAGAGGTGACATTCCACGTCCCCAAAGCCAACTTCTGTTGCCTGAGACTGATCCATAGAGACCTTTTGCTTTCACTGCCACCGTTCTGGCAGCGCACCAGACCCCATCGCTGTTTCCCGTAGGGGGTGGGCCCGCGGGATGGGAAAGTGGAGGTGTTGCCCATGTTGCTTTTTCGGGCTATGCCCGGCCGGGCTCCGTGGCAAGCCCGGCCACCAGACGCTCGCTGATGAGTCCTCCTTCTGGGCTTGGCTCCAGAAGGGGACCCCGGGCTTCCTCCGGGCCAGGTATCCTCGCTTTCATGTTTGTTTGTCATGAGGTCTTTTGAACCAATCTTAGTCTGGCCCCTTACCTGAGACCAATTTGCCATGGGAGACCCTACCAGGAACACAAGGTTCCAGACAACACAGCCCCCAGGTTCATCGGGGCACACAAACCTCTCACGATCACCACGATAAGGTGCTGGTTCTCGGAATGCCCTTCACCATCCACTTATTTAACTGTTGTCGCATCCCTTGACATGCCATCTCCTTTTCCCTCTTTCTTTTCCTATTTTCAGCCCCCGACAGCAGTTTTGCTTTATCTATCTTTTCCCATGGACGTCAACTCACTACTAGGTTTCAAGGTTTTATAGTGCTAGTGCTTGCTCGCTCAGATCTCATGGCGCCCCTGCTCCCTCTCCTATGTCAAAATTCTACGATGGAATCTTATGAGATAGGGCGCCCTTCTCTAGCATGTTAGTCCTCTAAAATGTTATATAACCTCAAGGAAGTGCAGAAACCATTTAGAAAAGCACAACAGCAGAAACATAAAGAAATTCCAATTTTGTTTTATTATATATATATTTTTTTACCATCGCTTTGGTGCCCCCCCTGGTGTGGCGCCCCTATGCCTCGCATGTAGTGCATACCCACTTTTTGCGCCATTGCCTATTGCCAATAGGTATTTGTGCCTCAGAATGTTGTAACTCGTGTTTGAATTTGCACAAGATAAGAATATATTATATTGTACAATCTGGGTTGAATTCCCTGAATAAATTCTATCGAAGAAATCTCCCTCCACTGTGATTATAACAGAACTGCCCTTCAGACTGCAGCTCATTAGGCCAAACCCCTTACAATCCCTTTTTACCCTTTTCCTCATCTTCCATTGAAACACTGGATTTAGCACTCCCTAGATAATTACCTGTCCACCTTTCCTTGTTGCACTCATTTCTTTTTCTCTTGTATTCTTTCCCCTATCTCCCTCTTTTCTCCTCCTCAATCGTTTTCTATTCTTTTACTAGTCCTTCGTTATCCTCTCTGCAATTTCTTGCCTCATTTTTGATCTTGTCATCTTCCCTTCCATCCTTGCCCTTTCTCTTTTCCTTATTATCAAAATTGTCATAGGACCACCCACACAACCATCTAGCAACTGAAGCACCTTAGCTGAGGCTGTAGCACACAGAAATCTGCAGATGGAAATCCTCTCCACCCTGAAATCTGTCGTGCTACTGTTTGAATGCTATCCTTGTTACTCATTTTGTCTCATCTGCATTTTGTGCAGCTCTTAACTGGTGCCAGGTAATCAAAGATGGGCTCGTTCCCATGTTATGTCATGTCTTGTGCACCTAAACTGATTGCACATCATGTGCAGTCAGTGGGGGAACAGTAATGATTACGTTGCTTCATCACACCAAATCAGGTCTAATGAGAAAATAACATCTAGATGAGAAGGTGTTCCCTAAATTATAATTTAACATATTTAATTTAACATCAGACAACATTATGGATGATGATAAATTGCCCTTTTTCAAGAAGGCCTGTTTAAACCAAATACCACAAATATGTCATTCCCTGCATAATTAATGCAACTCCGGTTGGATTATAGGAACACCAAGGGAAACTAAACAGACTGTTTACTGGCTTAAATGCATATTCAATTTAAAAGGTATTTAGGCTTCAAATGATTATTTTCCCTCACTTTCAAATCAACGCTTGCATAGCCCTGATAGAGAACAGTATCCAGTTAGAAGTTGTTGCAATTATTAAAGTCACCACTCACTCCTAATTTGAATTTCAAAAAACAATGAAATATTTACAGTTATTTTGAATTTTGTAAACACTGTAATTTCATGAAAATGTGTAATTTTGGTTTCTGTAAGCACCCTCCTCCTTTCTTAATGTGTGATACTTGCATAAGTGTTCTCACTGGAAGAGAAATGAAACATGACTGAAAGATGCACTTAAGCTAAAAGCATATTCAATATGATAACGCAGCCAAATATAATCCACATAACTCGTTGCAGAGGCGGCAGTGTGGTGTGTGGTGTGCATGTTGTAATTATGATCCTCTGACTAGGATTTAAATGGGAATTTAAGTTATATAAGAGTTAGATACAATGCATTTCAATGCATACCATCCTGTTTGGACAGGATATCCGACAGCAGACCTTTATATTTGCAATTATTTCTGAGTTTAAGTGAGCTGGAGGACAAAACGCACTCTTGGTTGATGCTGATAAGAGGTATTTTATGTATTTCAACATAAATGTTTAAAAAAAGTTCTGCAAAAAGCTCTACATCATAGCTTCCTCATCTCCCCCTCAGCAGTCTTTACTTACACCTCGTTGCCCATCCCACCTCTCTTCTAACGTGCCGTCAGCTGTGGGATCCTCTGTGGTTAACTAGCACCATCAGCTTGTGTTTCTTTTCATTGTCTATTAATTGGATTTAGGTGCTGTTAATTGTTTTCGGTTTTGTATCCGCTCAAAGCTGTGCAGGCCTAGGTAAAGAGATGTGATCACTCTCGTGTTGCTAATTGTGCCAACGAGCATATCGAGTCACAGGCGAGCTTTGGTAATGATGGTAAACATATTTGTCAATTTGTACGTCAGGGTTAAGTGTGTGCAAATTAAAAAGGGTAAGGTGTGGATGTGCGTGTTGGTGTGTGGTTACGTATGTGCCTACAATCTCACAGTATAGATTAGGTGGTTTGTGTAAATAATTGATTAAAAAAGCAATACTATTCAATGTAGTGATGACCTGTCTTCTTTACCACATCGGCTGAAGTGCCACTTGTCATATCTAGTTTAAAAAAAGAGGAATGAAAACGGAAAACGAAAACAGCTCTGTCTGTCTGTCTGTCTGTCTGTCTGTCTGTCTGTCTGTCTGTCTGTCTGTCTGTCTGTCTGTCTGTCTGTCTGTCTGTCTGTCTGTCTGTCTGTCTGTCTGTCTGTCTGTCTGTCTGTCTGTCTGTCTGTCTGTCTGTCCGTCTGTCCGTCTGTCCGTCTGTCCGTCTGTCCGTCCGTCCGTCCGTCCATCCATCCATCTCCAACATTCATCTTTCTTCCACTTGCCTCCCTCTCTTCCGATATTTCTCCCCCCTTCTCTTTCAGTTCTTTATTAGACTCTTTAGGGGAAAACAAATAAAACAAAGCACTGCATTACAGCTCTCTAATTATTCATTTGTAAGCACTGCCTCCCACAGTTTACAGGCCAAACGCAAATAAAATGGAGGGCAGAAATTTCCCGCATACCAACATTGCAAACATCACATCCATCTTGGGCACTGTGAGAAACCCGATATAAGTAATGTGTGTGTGTGTGTGTGTGTGTGTGTGTGTGTGTGTGTGTGTGTGTGTGTGTGTGTGTGTATGCTTGCATGCGTGAACGTGTGCCTGCGTAGACGTGTATTGAGTAAGTATTGAATTTAGTACGTGCGTGTGCTTATGTGTCCATTTGCATCCCTCAATGTCTTAATGTGGTGTGTGTGTGTGTGTGTGTGTGTGTGTGTGTGTGTGTGTGTGTGTGTGTGTGTGTGTGTGTGTGTGTGTGTGTGTGTGTGTGTGTGTGTGTGTGTGTGTGTGTGTGTGTGTGTGTGTGTGTGTGTGTGTGTGTGTGTGTGTGTGTGTGTGTGTGTGTGTGTGTGTGTGTGTGTACATAACCTAATATAACAAATGTTTGCTGGCATGCGGTAAATGTATGTGTGTGGGAAGAGTAAAGCTGCATCAGCATTTACTTTATGTCATGGTAAATGTCCCTATAAAGATGCACATACTCGGGTTCATATAACTCATTTACACTCCCACACACGCCCACACATACACACACACACACACACACACACACACACACACACACACACACACACACACACACACACAGTCAGAGGAAACACCACCTTGTAAACAGATTGATTTCCCAAAATATGGAATATGTGGGTGTGGGGAATACCAACTCACACACATAAACCCATAAACACCCTCTCTTATCAAATAGTATCGAATAATAAAACGTACATACAATTGAATAGTTTGACATTTTGTTAGAGATTATTCACCTTTCTTGTTAATGTGTTCACTAAAGTAATGCTGACGGTACCTTCATAGTTAATATAACAACACACACGAGGGTGAAATCAACCTCTTTATCAAATCTTCTGACTCACAGAACTGTAGTCTATCCTGTTACTCATCCAAATTAATTTTTCTTTGTTCATTACTCATTTTGCTTTCTGCTCGACCATCTTTAGACTGCTCCTTCTTTCCAAATGTGATGCCACAGCTCTCCTGCCGGTTTAAGGATGGACTTTGTATCTAGTGTGGCCGATCGATGCTTCTTTGAAGTGATTTAGAAATAAAGTATTCAAGGCACTCCAAACTGGCTCCTGTTCTGGATGCAAGTGGACTTAATACAGAACTTTGAGAAAGAGGACTAATTCGCTTTATGATATGCCCTATGCATCATTTGTCACAAACATAATGACACATGTTTACATAATCACAGCAGCTGTTTTTTTCCCAATTTGTCATATTATCAGGTTGTGCTTCACATCAAAATGAGAAGCTTTACCATATTATAAAACTCTGAGATCTCAGATATGGTTATATGATCAGGTGCTTGTTGTTTAATCTAACTGGGGAGCCTTAACATTTGGAGTCCTGCACTACTCTACTGAACTCTAAAAGTAGCCTACATGTATCAGGATTACCTTGGAATATATTTTGGTTTCATCTTAAATATCGTAAACCCATAAAATTAAGCATCTGTGTAATTTAGATACAAAATAAGTACTCAGGTGATTCAAGTCAAGCTGGTAGACTCCTAAATTATTCAGAGCATGGACAGCCCTGCATTAATACCTAGCTCCATGAATGTTTATTCTGTTTTAACTCTTTTAGAGAGGTGTTGCTTCAACTTTATGGTCATTTTGACAGTCATGGCTTTCTGAGACTCTTGAACACAAAGGAGCCCTCGTTAATGTTATTAGTAACACCTGTGCTTTCCTGCAATTATGGTATTAAAATGTCTGATGCGATTAAGGCATAAAACACACAAGTACCTGAAAAGAAAAACAACTGCAGACAATCCTGTGATGGATCACACCAGGCGGCACGCACATGGGGCAAGGGCCATTGAGTAGGGGGGGGCTCTCCTCCCAAAATCCATATCCCCAAAATGAAAGGTCTTGATAGGACCACTTTCACCTTTGCTCTCACTTCATTTTAAGTGCACATTAGTACATTTTGATCTCAAAATATACATCATATTTTGTGTTTTGTGACTGCTCTTGTGACACTGACATAATCTGCCCACACACAGAAGTATGAACACCTAGCTAATAACAACTTTCTTCAGTTTTTGACAAGACAGAATCCTTCCACATTTTTATCATCCATCTCGAATTACATCATCTTAGTGTGAGTAGAGGTCTAATCCACCAGAATAACACCTAAAGAGAATGGGCCTTGAGGACCTGAAGAGACGTATTCATAATGTAAACATTAACTCACACTAAAAACTAGTAAGTAACTGTGGCATGTTTTACTAGCTGCCTTAGCTTACGATTCATGAAGACACTGCTTGATCTTCTGTATTCTTACGTTTTGTTTATTCAGTCTTGTTTTCAATAACCAAACAATCCATCGAAAATGCCATCATGGTAAATAAATACAAATGTATTTTGTATTTATTTTGTTTTCAAATATGTAAATTAGATTTCAGTAGGGGATTTATTCAATTCTTGCTTTAATGCTGTTTCCTTCAGATAATTATTGCTATTCTAAACTGTTGGGTTGAGTAAATTGAAAGCAACACACTTCTAACCTCGTCCGGGATCATGTGAGCTAAGCTTGTTTTTTTTCTCACCTTCCATCACACTTTCTGTCAAAACTCTTTTTCTCTTACTATTCCAGTCTTCTAATCTGCTTCAATTGTTCGCTGAAAATTAGAATATGCAAATTGGACGTTGGTGGCAGAGTAGTCATGTGCCACAATAACACACAGTGAGAATATTATTCCTTGTCGCCTCACTCGGGCTAATTAGCCTGATTTAATTGTTAATGCGCTGCCTATTAGAGGTGGCAGGCATCACTATAGCTCCGCTTGACAGCCCTCATTTAGAGGTGAGCGAGCAGCTCGGGCGATATGGGCTCTGGCTGGGATCAGTCAGGCTGTCACACAGACTGTCTGAGTCTGTTAGAGCTTAGAGAGTGATTGTGTGTGTGTGTGTGTGTGTGTGTGTGTGTGTGTGTGTGTGTGTGTGTGTGTGTGTGTGTGTGTGTGTGTGTGTGTGTGTGTGTGTGTGTGTGTGTGTGTGTGTGTGTGTGTGTGTGTGTGTGTGTGTGTGTGTGTGTGTGTGTGTGTGTGTGTGTGTGTGTGTGTGTGTGTGTGTGTGTGTGTGTGTGTGTGTGTGTGTGTGTGTGTGTGTGTGTGTGTGTGTGTGCAGTCTGATCCTAACTGTATCGTATTGTATTTCCCTTTTGTGTGCGCTTGTGTTGTAGTGTGCTTCCATGTGTGTGATTTTTTTTAAGGCGTGTGTGTATCTGTTACAGTATTTGTATGCTTTCTTGTGTTTTTTTTACTATAGTATCTGAGTCTCTTGGCGGAAAACACACTGATGCAGGTGATAAATAGAGTTGGAGAGGCATGTCATTCCAGACTATATATGACTACAATGTCCTTAATGTATGCGAGGCACTACACTCTCTCCTTCACATGCTCGGGGACTTTTATGCGTTCTCAAACAGTGTCTGTCTAGATCTAAAATAACAGCATCTTTCCCTGCGTGATAAAGATGAAATTGCACATGTTGTGTGTCATGTATTATGCACCAGTGCTATACTTTAAGATTACGGTACTTTGTGCAGAGTTTAAAAAATATGAATGTGGTCTTGAAAGGGGGAAATTAAACCCCGTGGTTCTATATAATGTCATCAATCTGTGAAGCTCACTGGGTTCCAGGATCTATTTTGTTGCTCTGTGAAATATTGGTTCCTACTTTCCCTCGAACTGCCTCATCTATTTCTGATTTGCATCGGGTTTTTCTGCACTATGCAGAAGGATATACAAAAACCCTCAGGGAAAAGGGTTTGACTTGTTGCATTCAGTAAAACATGTATTGCAGATGAAGAGATCAATAGTGAAAGCATGTTTTGACGTGCAAAAATATAGGGAAAAATAAATAGCTTAATGTATTGATGTCTGAAATACTAAATATTTGTTGTCGCTAATACTGTAACCAATCTCAAAATGGCATTGTTAATAACAGTATGTAAACAGAGGATACAATTTGAGTTACTTCAGCTTTTGCCCTAAACTTGATCTGCTAGTCTGAAATGGAGAACTGATTTCAGAATCCAACATCATAAATCTTCCATCTTTGAGCAGAAAGTCAATTGATTTGGAAGATACACAATATACATTTTGTGTGTGTAAGGATTTTTTATTTGGTGCCTTATCTAATGCATGTTGCACGAATATTTAACATGATTAGTGACATAGTGGAAGCATCTTGTGGAATATTGGCTCTAGAGTCACTTTATTTTAATTCACATTAGCTTTATATTAAGCGGATATTTTGAAATAAATATTATAACAGCAATTTATCATGTGTGAATGAGTTTGCTGTTTCTGGGAAGAAGTTCCCAAATCTCCCATTTCTGAATTGGTGTTGCTCAAATCGGATTTAATATAAAACAAATCTACCTGTTTGTTATTCACAGGGACTTTATAAAAAGTAAAATGTTCTTTTCAGTATTGAAAAATGACTATTTTCTGGTGATCAAACTGTCTGACTGCTGTTGTGACAGCTCGACTGCTTAAAATAATTTGGTAGATACAGATGTGTTATTTCCTCCCGATAAATATCAGATTTTCTCTTTTAAGAACATCTTTTTCTTTCACGATAGCATCAAACACTTTGCCCTAATCTCTAAATGCACATTTTATTTTGTCCTGGAATATGTTCTGTCGTAAAGAGCCATGTAATGATGAATGATGAGAGTGAGAGAATGCCTGCAGACGGTGATATCTTTGCTGCAGAAACCTCCATCTACGCTAAATCAAATATCACCCCGTTAAAACATTCCATTTATTCACATGAAATATGGCAAAGACCCTATGGCTCTCATAACATGGAGAACAAAAAGGGAAAGAGTGTGTGTGCGTGTGTCTGTGAATTACAGGTGGTATGTTCCTGAAGCAATGTCAAAAGCACATTGAATCAGACCTCTCTGTGCCTGCAGCATCACCTTCATGAGGACACACACAGATCTCAAACAGAGCTTCCTCATCGGTCACATGCTCCTGGTAATAAAGGAATGACTTTAGGGGTACAAGAGACTGATATGAGGTTTCTCTATGGGCTTGGTGGAGTCTGTTTAGGTGCCTTCAGAACTTCAAAAAGTGTCCCAACTTAGTGAGTCTCTCAAACATGACTAACCGGGCAGAGGCCTTGAAGCAGAGCCAGGAAATGCTGAACGGAATACATCTCCCAGGTGGCCATTGGGTAATATTCTGTATGTTGACTCAAGTCAATTTAAATATCAGTTAATGAGTTGATTATTATAACTATTAAAAAAGATAAACCCAAATAGGTGTAATAAGGCATTTGAAACAATTCAGATAGAGTTAGCCAGTTCAAAATGCTTCTGAACTCTGACCACTTCTATTTTGCCCCAAAATGAACTATAGGCTCAATGAGTGGAGAGTTGTGAATGCCACTCTCCACTCATTAGCATTAATCAAGCACCAAATCAGCCTCCACATATTGAATCTTAAATATGAGAGTAAATCAAGACACCAGAGTTTTCATTTCACCCAACTCTCTTCTGTTTTTTCCTCGTCAACATCTGTAGAGAAGTTGCACTGATTTTATTAACACTGTTAACAACAATATGAAATTCTAAAATGCACTCTGTAGAAACCGTCTCCTTCTTGTGCAGCATAATAATAATAGGGTCTTCAACGAGGAATGGTTGGTCATAACTTGAATCCAGACAAAGACAAATTAATTTACTTATTTTATATTTATGTTATACTTCAACATTCACTTTGAATGCTAGACTGTCTACAGGATTCTGAAAAACATTTATGCATAAAACATCATTTCTCCAGTTGAGGAAATCCCCAGTTGCTCCAGTCATGCTGCCAGTACAGTAAACACAAACACACACAAACAAAGAAAGAATTGTGAAGAGAATCTTTAAATGAATAACTACAGGATTTTATCAGTCATGGTGTTGCCTTAGAGGTTCTATACACTTTAAATTATTTGGATGGCCATCATTAAGGTTAGTTGCTTTTGTCAGGGTTTGGGGAAACAGGGCCCAAGTGCAGCAAAAAGGGAGGCAGGTATGGGTACAAACAAAAGGCGAGCTTTATTCCAAAGCTGTTTTACAAAAATACAAGGTTAGGTGAAATCCAGGACATGAAAAACACTTGACTTGAACACATGAAAGATGATAACGAACTGACAACAAGACAAGGGAGACAACTATTTGAACATGAGGTAGGGAGCCACAGGTGGAACCAATCAGGGGAGGGGTTTGACAATCACAACGGAGGGAAAGCACACAAAGGGAGGCGGAAACATGAGGGCAACAGGTGACAACAATGAAACAATCAGACACAAGAAAAAGCAAAAGACAGGAAATAAAACTACACATGACACAACAGAGGGAAAACATTTCAAAATAAAACAGGAAGTGCATGACAGGACTGGACATGAGTGACTTGACTAAACTAAAACATACAGGACCAACACCTGAAACTAAACAAGACATGACATAATATAAACATGATTAACAAATTTGACGAGACATAACAGCTTTCTCCTAAGATAGCATAAACTATTCCTGAGAGTTTGTGTTATGAGGAAGTGTTGCATCATTGCTGGGATGAAATACTCCAGTTAGGCTTTTAGCTGCAGCATTGCAGAAAAGTTCAAGATAAAAAAAGCATCTTTATATAATATTACTGTAGGTGGAAAATAATACCATCAAAGCATACATGCAATTCAACCACTTCTTCAATCTAGCGTAGATGTTTATGAATCATCCAGTCTGCAAAGGTTGAGACTTTATAACATGTAAAGGTTGTACTGTACATAAAATGTGGAAAGCAAGCCTTTCACATGAAATGCAAAGATTTGTGAATAAGAACTCAAATTTAACGACAGCTGACATTTTGATTCTTATTATCATCTCTTGTTCCTTACATTTACGATCACCTTTGAAACAGACAGAGATTGACATGTAGCCTTTCAACAAAAGCTTCATCTTTTCATGGGCTACATTAAAGTGTTCAACAAATCATTCTTTCAGCGGTCTGATAAAAGATCATTTGATTAGAAACGTTATTTTCACACAATATTTGTTACACCCCAATTGGTGCATGTCTACTCTATTTAGCTTCCAGGCTGGCATTAAGGCTGGGCTGTTTTAGAGAGTTTCTCTTCAGTTGTCTTCTGTTTCAGAAACAGAAAAAACACCAATGCAAACCAACCATTAAAAAGCCTTTAAATTAATCTATTGTTCATATGTCTGTCCCTGGAGTTTCCACATCGGCGAGAAAGCAGCTTTTCCTTAGTATGGGAGCGGCAGCTGTTTTGAATACTTACTGAACACTGCTTATTTTAGATGGTAAGGAGTATTAACCATTTTAGAATAGCCAAGCTAATCTACAAGTGTTTAGCCTAGCATAGCAAAAAGACTAGAAGAAATATACCTCAAACGCTCATTCATTTATATAACGTTTTATTCCAAAAATGAACAGAACTTTGAAAGCATCATTGTGATTTCCAGTCTTTTTGTTAAGCTAGGCTCTGGAAACTCTGAATGAATTTCGATAATACATTTGATAAGAAGGCAAACATTGTTTCCCAAATATTGATCTACTTCTTGATCTAAGTATTGAGCATTTTGAAAACATAAGTGAGGCATAGAAACCCAACTGGAGTAGCACTAAAAAATCATTTAGGGCCCAAGGCACTCAGCCATTGGCGGCGTTATCAATTCTTTATAAACGAATTAATCTAAATAATATGCATCCCTTACTGTAGTACAAATAACATTACATATAAAACAATTTTAGGAATGTATTGCTTGTTTTTTTTTCTACCTTCATTAATACATTGACGTGTTTTTATGTTTGAATAATGAGCCTTGTGAAGCTGCATCATTAGCAGGGTTTCAGCGAAGCAACAAACATGTAAATTATTATTTTTTTAATTAGCATGCAGATTATTATTTATGCTAAAACATAAAGTATCACTTGATTATTTAGCAAAAACAACACTGTAAACATGATCTGTCTTTAACAAACCCACAGTGGGGAATATGCCTGTGAAATAAAACAAGAACCGCCAATGCTGCATACCAAATACATCACACGCGTGTTAACGAGGTCCTGCTTATATTTGGGTACCTGCATACATTTCTGAAAACATGTCAGTGTGTGTGGCCGTGCAGTCATTAGTCAGACTTGTTTACACACTTCTGATTGAATTTTGGGTTTGTTCTGCCTGGAGTGGAATCTTTATTTAACAGAGTGTTTGGAGAGGCACTCTAAGAAAGCCGAGAGAGAAACAAACAGAGGGAGTTAGAGTGGGAAAAACAGAGAGAGAGTGGAAAAGATACACCAAATGGGGAGCGTAACTATCGTCTCTAATGAGAACAAGTCGAGGAAGGCCTGGAGTGCAGCACAGCAGGGGGGTCGGCCACGGAGAGACTCAACGTGTTGAACAACAGGGGGCAAGAAATAATTAGCTGACACTGGTGGCAAAATGAAACGGCCTCCCTGAGAAACAAGCACAAGGGAAGTTATCAAAACACATGTTTTACCACTCTGGCTGGAGGCCCCGAGTATCAAACTACACAGACACCATCAGGACAACGCTAATTGTCATTTAGGCTAACATTTACCGACGTCGGTTCAAATCCCTGGTCGGGTACTCGCAACAGGCTAACAGCAGCAACAATAGCAGTGAGACATGAGGGACAAAGAGGGGTAAGGGCAACAGGGGTTTAAAACTGAATTAATGATGATCAGCTGAGGATGTTATCCAAGGTATTTTATTTTTGACCTTTGTTGAGTGAAGCTGTGCATGTTCACCGTCTTAGTCTAGCATGTTAGCGTGCATTACTGCTGAGAGAGTCAAAACCATAATTCATAATGGAACAGGGAGGCTGTGGCACAGTAGACTAGTGAGTTGATCTTCAGATCAGGGGAGCACAGGTTCAATTCCCACTGCAGTCAGCATGTCATTGTGTCCTTGGGCCTGTGGGGATTGTCCACAGTAACGAGTATATGTAAGTCGCTTTGGATAAAAGCGTCTAACAAGTAACATGTCATGTAAAAAAAAGAAAGGAAAGTCAGTAGGTTGTGTCGGAAAATGTAATTTCAGAGTTGAGATATATTGCACGAAAGAAGTTGACCTGTTGGTGGTGTTAGAGGAAAAGTCAGTGGATCATCAACATTATGAAAATTAATCCTGGTAAACAAATAGCTTCCATTCAATAATACTTGTTGATATATTGGAGTCTATAACAAAGTAGTGGGCTCGCTATCCAACTAAAAGGAAGAATGGTAATCCTCCTCTATCTTTATGAGAAAAGTGCGGTTGTGTTATAAAGTATGGGGTTATGTAGTCTATAAATCTCTTTGAAGTAAAAAGTTACACTCTAGTAATGACTTAACCTAAAGTAAAGGTGCTATTTTCATATCTTTGTGCCTTTACGACCACACATACTTGTGGATTATTGCAAACACATCCATGTGTAGTTAGTTGTAGGTGGATAGACAATGACATGAACATTATGTTTAATATTAGAATACTTATAAGTGGGTGGTGTTGCTATTTCTTTTTCTTATTAAGTGGTGTCAGGTGTGTTAGCCACCTGAAGTTTAACTATGCTGCACATGAGCGTGGGAGGTAATAGTGGCAGCGGAGGAGCCACGTTTTGGAATAAAGAGCCTTTTTGCTGATTGATAAACCAGCTTTAAGCAAGTATTCCTACATAGGCCAATACTGTGCATTGAGAGTTGCGGTCTCCCCAGCTGACCACTATCCATTGACCAGTCTCACGTAGCTGATGCAATACGTGGCCTCTTTTTGACAGTGTTAATGCTGATATCTATAAACTGGTTGCCTATGAAGAGGGGGGATTTGAGTGGAATACTCATATCGCCACCTTTCCATCAGTGTCACTCTGAATGAGTTTGGGGATTTGGCTTGATGTCAAGTCATTAAAGTGAAAGTGGTGACATTTTTAACATTGTCTGACATTTCCAGACAGGGAGGCAAATCAGAGTTGGGGGAGGGCTGAGAGAAAGTCAGACTATATAATGATATCATGCTAAATGCTGTGTGACCTTCAGAGTTTAATAGATTTAAATGGCAAGGTTGATTTATCTCTTATATTCATTAACAACAATAAAGTAGTTACTACAAGAGACATCAAACTAGCATATGTCAAAGCAGCCACACCCACTATACTTTGAAGAACTTCCTCAGCTGCAAGGGGAGGATGAGGAAGATCTTTTTACTGGGTGATCAAGAGCTATATTTAAATCACATATCTCATTGTACAGTGGCTAGAAATAACGGTTAACCTAAATAACGTCTCCAGGGCTCTGTCAGAAATGAACAGTGCCTTGACGTCTTTAGTTACTCTGATTCACTTGAAAAGCTCTCAGTGTTTACAAGCAATACTGAAGAGTGTGATAGTCACATTACTTAGCATTAAGTACATACAGTACACACATATGAATAAATACTGATAATTAACAAATATTAAACATGTAAAATATGTCTCCCACCACTTAATGCTGTTCTACAGTACACCTATTCCAGAAAAAAGGGGGAAAACCAGATAAAACATTTGAACAACCAATGATTTTAAGACACGTCAAATAATTGAAAGTCAAGTCAAATGAAGATTATTAAAGCATAATCATGTTTACTCGTTGTTTCCAGTATATGTCAATATGAGACAGGAGACACAAGTGAAAAAGATTATGTATCACTCCATTTTCGTCATATTCCTGAAATTAAAATATCCAAAGAAGAACGTGAATCTGACCTGCAGGCAGTATCATACTTTCTTACAGTAACAGGATGACACACAGATAAATGAGGAAGGCTTTTAAAACTAAACGTCAACAGTATTTTCCCAAAATAGAGATATCCCTATCCAATGAATAAGTGAGCTAATTCCAGATCAGACTTCTAAGAGCATCACGCTCTGCAGCCTAAGAGGGTTTAAACAACCGATTGATGCTGGTGTCAGGAAAAAATGCTCACACACACGCACACGCACATGCGCGCGCGCGCGCGCGCGCACACACACACACACACACACACACACACACACACACACACACACACACACACACACACACACACACACACACACATAAAGCAGCATAACTGAAGCTGCTTTCTGCAAGCATCTCTACTCGTACACACGATGGTGTAGATTATCATAGACAAAGGCATCTTTCTTTCTTTTGCTTTCTTTTACTTTCTTATTATCTCATTTCTATCACCGACTGTTGGCGTGAGGAGGTTTTCTTCCTGCCAGGGAGCCTGACATTTAGGATGAATATGGGGATATGTAGATGTGCACACCCTTAAATATGAAATTACTCATAGGTAACTACAGTGGCCTCAGAGATACCACAAGGAGACTCCAAATGTTTGACTGGTCAGCTCGGGCTGCTTATGTTTTCTGCTGAAAAGAAAAATCCGCAAATGTTGTACTTTTTCTTTTAATCCAATATTGGTCTGATCATTTAGTGCTTTTAAAACATCATTTCCCTTGAGATGCATAAACCAACACATTTTCTTTACCATTACTACCAGTTTAATATTCAGTACAATTTTCCTTTACCTTTATGACTACACTGGGAGTCTCCTATCTTGCATACCGAAGCAGGTTCTCCCTTTACATTCTCTTTTCTCTTAAACAGCAGTAAGATGAAATGCACTAAGAGCTGATATCCATCAGGGGATGGGACCTACAGTGACTTTACAAGACACTGTGGGATCATTAGGGCCTTTAGACTTGATGGGATATTGTGTTTTTATGAGCTCTGAGCAGTAATCCATTAATAGGGCTGACACACCATTAGGCTTTATTGATGTCCAATGCGTGGGCTCACATGAAAACACCATTATTTGTCATGATCAAAGTTTAACGCTGACACACAGTGATTTAATGGCGCCACAGGCTACCAGGACCCCTGTCTTTAACCTTCAAGGACATCCAGGTTGATGCGATTTACAAGTTGTACAGTTAAACTGACACAACTTCAGTATTTAGGTTATATCCTTCAGCTAGTTTCATTTGTTCTGCCACTTTTTCAGCAGTCTTTTAGTGGGTCACCGTACATATAATGTGTTATTTTTAATAATAAAACGGATACTTCTTTTCTAGTGAACAAGAATAAATTAGAGTTCCTCTTTAAATACTACAAAACAGTACATTTTTACTTGTGCCTGAAGTACTGCCTCTGCCTTAAGTAGCAGTTTTCCTCAGGTTTCTCATAGCTGAAGCCTCATTTATTAACGTACGGGTACATCTCTTATTTGTTAAGCGTTTCTATAATGCTGAGTTAATACATTTTTCACCGTTGTGCAGTATTCCTTCAGAACAACTTGCTTGTGCAGACTTTTTCCCTGCCCTCTAGGGAAATCGAATATGTATTTGCAATTCTCTTAGGGTTTCAAAAGGGTTTAGCAACATTAATAATTTCTCAAAACATAAAAGAGGAAATGTGACTTTTATGTGTCCCAAATAGTTCTACCACATAAGCATTTGGATGAGTTAAGAAGTGTGAGTGGAAGAGGTCTGAGAGAGGTGTTTGCAGTGAAGACATCTTGGTGGGTAAATGAACTGATACTGGAAAAATGATCCATCCTAGATGTCACTTTTTATCAGAAAAAGAGATACAAAAAAATGTTTAAGTCATTTTGAGTCAGTCATTCCTGAAAAGGACAGCTCATATTTAACATTTATCACCAGATAACAACTGGGAATCACCTGAATTCAGTTAATACTGCATGTCCTTTTTTCACCTAATATTGTTATTTTGATCTAATCTATTCTATCACATAAAAGGATAAATGCAAAGAGGAAACCTAATATCCATCACCTGCCTGCAGTCATGCCAGGGTGCTAAGGGCATCTAAATGACACTGAAGCATGCTGGGATTTGTATGCTCTAGGGTTGCTCTGTTTGGCTAAGTCCTGTTGGTTAGGGTTAACTTTCAGACACCCCGATGATGAATGACAGTTATCTATTTTTACGTCTTGATATAGATCCATCAGCGTCCTCTGGAGAGTCCTCCTCAGCGTCTCGCTGCCCTTTGGAGGTGATTTTCCAGGTCATGTGCCAAGGTGAAACACAAAACAATGCACATGAGTGCTCACACATAACGGAGAAAATACACATTTGCAGATATACACACAGACATGCATGACTGCAGACTGTCACACACACACACCTCTCCCTCTTTCCTTCTGGACATATGGAAATGTCA
The DNA here is from genome assembly GCF_036324505.1 of Eleginops maclovinus. Taxonomy (NCBI): domain Eukaryota; kingdom Metazoa; phylum Chordata; class Actinopteri; order Perciformes; family Eleginopidae; genus Eleginops; species Eleginops maclovinus. The sequence goes on from NC_086359.1 coordinate 13,346,857, forward strand.
TCTCCTCCCAAGAGATGTTCGCTAATGTCAGGACATGTGGCATGCATGGACTTGGGCCACACGTACTCTCTGTCCAGCTGTGCCGGGGACTGCCAGCCAACCCCTGCACCCCCCTCTCGTGTACCTCCCTCTACCTCCACCCCCAGGAGGGAAACTAATTGTGAACGTTATTGATTGCCACGGCAGATCTGCGCTGTCCAGCGGGTAAATAAGATGGATGGAGTTGTCAGGTTGTCATCAGGCAAGGTTTTTTGACAGCATGCCTCAGGGCGTGTACAACACAGTCCAGGTTAACTGAGGCATACTCTGAGCACTGAGGCGGTGCAGTGCTACGGCTTTGACTTTGGACAGAAACACAGTGAATGAAAGGCGTCCTACTTTACAAGACAGCTCACATTAATAATTCTAATGCAAATAATAAAATATGGTTATTGATGGCAACCATGTTTTTTCCTGTTGTAGTGTTTTTGGTTCATAAAGATCTGTATTTTATATTTCCATCTGCACCATCACTGGACTGAGGTTGACTTTAAATTAAGCTGACTGTTGTTGAAATGTTTTACAATTTTGACACATTCATTCAAAAGCTCTACTCATTTTCTACTTTGCTTGCATGTGATACACAAATGTTCATATTTAACACTATTTAACTATTGGACTACATTCATCTCATTTAAACAAATGAAGCAGCAAATAAAGATAAAAGCATCCCAGTATGAGTGACCACATGTGTAATCTATCTAACTATTGTTACATTATTGAATCATGTCAGGACAAATGGGCCCTGTATTCACAGTTGCCTGGATCAATACATACATTGCTAATCATCCTCCACATGTGCATAGACCTTTTACTTCTATATAAGCATTCATAGCTCTGAATGCAGCAGAGGGATGTGAATATGAAGCAGGGCCATCACTATTCCTATAAATCCTTTCTGCTGGCAGACTTTCCAGATTGTGTGCAATCTGAAAAGTAAACACTGCTCTGGGCAAGGATTGCTTTCTAAACTCTGTTCAGGATTTGAGTGATTATCAAGGAAATGAATATAAAGGAACTAGGGATGCCTTAGTTGACCCTCTGCTAATGCAAGCATCCTCTCACCACAAGGCGGTTTTCGTGATGCATTTAAATTATCTTGAGGATGATTTGCATTTGAGTAAATGAGGTGAAGAGGGATAGAGTTCAATGATTGAGAAGCATAATATCTGATGTGTGGTTTTGCCTGGAGAGCCTTTCCAAAAGTTGAAACGTTATCACTCATATACTGAAGGTAGAGGAATAAATTACGACAGCTATACAAGTAATGTATTTAGTGGTGGTTTGACATTTGATTCTTTGTGATCAGCCTAGTACATTTCCAATAATGTGTAAACATTTATTGATTCAGGCTACAACAGATTGACCCAAAAATGCCCCCAAAGTGGTGTGAGTTGTCTTCATTGTTCTGCTTTACCAGTCACCTGACTCTACACCTGCCTTCACACCTGCTAAGCATTCACAAATAGTCCCAAAGTATGGCTGCATCACTTTTGCAAGCTTTTCATCTTACTATGAATATTGACTGCAGCTGCCCTGCAGATGAACATACTGTTGCATGCAGTATGCATAGAATTAGGGCATACTATTTTGTCATAACTTTGCACCTTGAACTTCGACATAGTTCCTCATATATCTGCTGTGTAAAGGTGGAAAAGCAGGCTCAGCTTCCCAAAAAATGCAGCTTATATAAGTGTTTTGTCAAACATATAACTTTTAACCTCTGTCAGTGTCCTTGTACTGACTTCAACCAAGCAACATTCTCCGTTCTCTTGTGTTGATGTGATTTCACTGTTCACACAAATGTCAATCCCATCTTTTCTCTCAAACAAACTGGACATTGCATTGTCTTGTTCAATACGATTAAAGGACAAGGGTCAATTCATGACCCAAAGCAAAACAAATTCAGCCAGTTCATATATATATGAATTGGAAGCAAAATCCAATCATGATCTTTGTTATTGAATGCTATTTGAACCAAGAAAGATTCACCAGAACCAATTTTCCTTATTTTGTGGTTGGTATGTGTTTACCATCGCCCATGACACAATGGTGATTTCCTCATGGGAAAAGCTCCTGTGGTTCCCCATTAGACTCCATTACAAAACTGTCAGTTTGCCATGAAATCAATGTGATGGGCCAAGATTGTTACCAATCCCCAACCCACATGCTGATATAACTCCATCTGGTTCCCACTTTATGTGTACTGCACACCTCCAGCCACAATGTGCTTCTCCTTCCTTCTTATGCCTTTGTTTACTCACTGAGAATGTCAACAACTCTACATTTACACATCAGGTTTACGCTTACCCTTTTTAAACATTACACAACTTGAATATTTTATTTATGGACATGTTCAGCTAAGAGATTATACGTTTATATTGCTTGTTTTTAACAAGTGCATAGTAGTGCTTGGTTGCATTTCCTTTCCCCCGCCATACAAGCATGTCCTCCAATAGCTGCGACTTGAAAGATGATGTGGACTTTTCTCCAGACCTAATGAGCCTTTCTATGTTTTTTTATCTCTGAGGGGGAGGGAATATTCTGTTGGCGTCGCTATAATGCAGCATTCATTTGCAGGTTCCTGTAAACTCTGGTTAATACTGCTGGTCCTGCCAGAAGGCGCTCTGAGTCACAGTGACTCAGTGATAAGCACTAAGGGAGAGACTTGTACACAGGCAGGCATTTGTGTCAAGCCAGATGAAAGACAGCTGTAGACACTTGAGTTCATCGTCTAGAAAATGTAACATGAAAAATGTATTTACATGTTAACTTATCCTCTCCACCAGCTCCTGTTTTCTACAAGAGGGACCTGCATTGTCTTGCTCCGCACGACAGCAGCCCATTTATAGCAAAATGCTTCATTCTGCCTCAACTATCATTGGTGGTGTGACAAAAGAATTGAAAGTCAACAGATTATGTTTACTTCCAGAACAGAGCTTATCAAAGCGTCATTAGGCCGCTGTGATGCTCCCTTTTATATTTGCAGCTAATGATCCGTGTAATATCTGTCCTTTCCCCCCGGATGTGCTGTTTTCCATCAAGGCACAGCTATTTGGAATACTGTGTATGGGCAATAAGTGTTTGTGGAGATGTGGGGGTGTGTGTATGAGATCTATTTTCCAAATGATATGCAGGACCCTTCAAACACTACACAAGGGTGCAATCTCTTTGCTTTGCGCAAAGCTAAATACTGACTAGCATGCATACATTTCTACTTTTATTTACGTGTGGTGACTGTTCAACTGAACATTGTAACAGGCCATGTTTGGTTAGTAGATTATCTCCTGTGCATAGCTGGTTCTATAATGTCAAAGTTAAAGTCAAGTGGATGCACAATGGAGCATTTTAACAGCAGGCCTTTTGATTTGCCATGGTATATGGTGAATAGCTTCATGTGAAATTGATAACATAAAACAATGTCTCTGTTGCATTAAATGTCCCAGTAGGTTATTCCAGTGAGCCAGCATGCACAATATCAGACTCTTTTCCATCAATGTTAAAACTGTAAATGACCAACTGTTCAATAACACATGCATCATAATCAGTTCTTAAAAGAGATAGTATACAGGATGTTTTCAATTACTGTTGAGACAAAATAATGCATTTTAATATATATACAAGCCACAAAACCAATTTGTGCATGTACAGTATGTTACCTATGTTATCATGAGCCAGGACATGCAATATACCTTAAAGGTCGTCAGGCGACATAAAGAACATGTGCTATTTATTTGCCAATAAATCAGGTATTGCAGGTTTAAGCAATAACGTGGCACAACACTGCTCAAACAGTGTGATATTACGATTTAGGAGGGTAAGACTTCTTTATTGTTTTTCATGATCAAGCATGTCCACTGTTAACATGTTGGAGCTTCATGTCTTATCACAGCTGCATTGGAATTGCCCAAAAGACAAATGTTACTTTTTAAATGTATTGTTTCTCCAAATCGGTGTGAAATATGTGTTACCAGTTACTTAAAACCCCTGGAAGCCATGTATAGTAGACTAGAGAAAACTGTGTAGCATGGCAGACCATACTTTTACCGCTAATGGTTAGTAGATAGTTTATCTAATGTTAAACCCTTTGGAAAATCTGTCTTCCAAGACCAGCCAGGCCACAAAGAATATAGTTGTCAATCATTCATCATGAAGAGTATGTTTCTAATGTCTTATTTTTCGCAACTTCAGTTTGACCTCTCATCTAACCTGCCCTTGACACACATCCCACTCTGCATCAACACAGACTGTTCCTCTGACAGCAGCAGCTGGGCGGTGTGGGATACTGCATGGTTGGCTCATGTATATGTGGAGAGGTGGATTAACATTACGGCAGGCTGTACATATGGCAGAGATCAAACAATTAACCTGCTAGTGATTGGCCCCGCCATTAGGGTGCAGTAATTAGAGCTAAGTGGCCCTGAGACCAGACTGGACTATTAGGAAAGCTCACTGCAGGGAAGAGTCAGACTCTCGACGTCTGTGCAAGTCTTTGTGACCTAAGGCTTCATACATCTCGACACTTTGCAAGCTCTCTAGTGTTCTTTGATGAGGGTCATTTCATGTTTACGCTCTGTTGTATTTGGAATAAAACCAATGAACAACTGTACCTTTCTCCACTGTGGTAATGTGCAACTTGAATGAACATGGAAATATTGATATATATATATATATATATATATAATTAACTGTGCCATCCATATATACAGTAGGAGTCAGAAATCCTTTATTTGTCCCACAGTGGGGACATTTACAGTGTTACAGAAAATGGGAATTAAAAAGGCAAAAGTAAAGATAGTAGACTAACATTAAATAAAGAGGCTGTCCATATTACATATAACACATCTCCATAAGTATTTATCTTTCCTTGCAAGTTGTCAGAGTGTTCCTGCGCTGATGGTACAAAGACAAATCCATCCTGTAACCCTTCACTAAAGTCATTCTTCATCTGATTCAGATATCGATTCTCTCTGTTGGAGGGTGTAAGTGCAGCAGCTGTGTTCCAAGTTCTGCATCAGAAAGTAAATCAGTAAGTAGTTTAATCTCATCTAACCTCTGGGACTGTAATTGAAGGAAGTGTGTTCCTAAAATGAACAGTGTAAAGAGATTCAAATCCATTCAGTGCTGCCTGAAGGCTGCACACGATCAATCTGACTGTAACTATGTACATAGGATCCCTCCCAAGTGTTGGAACATATTACCTACTTAAGATGAGAGCAGCTGCAAAGTGTAAAGCTCGCTCAACTTGCCATGATGTACATTGATATTGTCTGGCTCCCTGTAGGCTTGTAAATGCGAATAAGCACTTATGCAAACATAGTTTATATGATATAACCTTTAATGTTGCTAATATTTCTTTCTTTGTTATAGGCCTCTAATAAATGTTAATGTTTTTAATTAAAATTATTACCGGTCTCCACCCTTTTCATATCATCATCAACAAACCTCACATTGTCCTTAATGTGTCTGCTACACTTTTATTTTCTTGCCTGGTTCAACTTAAAACTTAGTATTGAATATTAAATGCACTGTAACTGGCTTTTTAAAGTTTTCTTTATGCTGTTTTATTACATTTTATTTTGTGTTTTACTTTGTATTAGCAGCTTTTAAAATACAATTTTGCTCAACGGGAATTGTTTTAATTCTGACTTTCACTTCAAATTTGTTTTCAATGTCAATTCATTAAAACCTTTGTTGTCCTGACCTGAGAAAATAAGCGTTGTTTTGCAGCCTTAAGGGGGCGCTGATTCTGTTTTTTGATAGCAAAGGCCTTATTGCCTGCCCTTTGAACCCTGATTAGGCCATTTTGTTTATCCTTCCACTATTGGGTAAAAAGCACATTATGGTAATGTGTGTTCAAATCATGCACATCCATCTTTGGAATCACTCATCAAAGCATGTAAGTACAGTTTTTAAAAGATGCTTGTTCATTTTGTTTAGATGGCTATGTTAGGCATGTGTTTGGTGGGTTGCTCTATTTATTATCTACTATTAAACCTTTCCTGCTGAGCTATTGTTGATAATGATGGTATCTCATAGAATACATATTTTCACTTGAATAGCAAAATAACTGTCCTACATTTAACCCTGTCTTAAAGTAGTTAGCAATGATGCAAATGCTAGAAACATTTACATAAAACAAAATATACAACATGTGCTGCTTCTATAGGTCAGAAATACATTTCCATCCTCAAATGTAGGCAAGTTTGGGTTTGCAGGATTGAGTCTGTGTTTTTCCTTACCGATCATCCTCAGCTGAAAGTCTCAAGGTCATGATGAAAGCATCAACTGTTCAAAAACGGTTTTGTTGTTGTGATGTAATGTTGACAGTTACTTTCTCTTTGAAAACACCCAGCTCACATATGAATTCAGATACTGAATGCAGAGAGATTGAAAGGAGGATGTCTTGTACTGAACCTAATAATACATGAATGTAATGTGATGTAATGTTTGCTTGAATGATGCAAACCAACAACCAGCCTTCCTATACAACTCAATCTAAGAGCCCAAGATGAGTATTGTCAAGTTTCCCTGCTTTTAGTCTGTGGAAACAAAATATTTTAAAACTTTACTTACTTTGCGCACACTCTTCAAAAGGGGCCAACCATTGACTGTATATAAGAAATTGGTGTAGTTAACTGACGTCCCTCATTTGTTTGTGGACTATAGTTTCAAAGCTGAATGTTTGGCATTCTGTCTGTTGCAGTTTTTGTTATTTGTATGTCTGAAATTCCTGGGCTCTCAAGCTTTGAATGGGAATGATATTGACAAGGAGTGACATCAGAGGGTAGAGCAAAGTACAATCAAACGCTCAGAAACACTTTTATGGCTAGCATTATTTACTGAATGAAGATCAGCCTGTGCTGGACAGCTGTGGTTCGGGGGGTTAAGGTGCCGATCGGCCAATCAAGGTTCCAACTCCCTGCATTCAAAGTCTCAAAGGGTCGTTGGTTAAGATACTGAATGCCAAATTTGCGTATATCTACAGATTGAAGCATATGTAAGTCACTTTGGATAAAAGCATCAGGAAATAACATTTAATGAAATTAAAAAGACCAGAAACTAGCAATTGAGACTTATTTTTGTAATTCGAGGCGTCGCCCCTTGCTGGATAAGAGCAAATCCAAGTTTAAAGCACTTCCAAATTGCTTTAAGTCTTCAAAGATGAATGTATTGTGTCTGTTACAGCATATATGTTCTCTGATAATCACTTGGCCATGGTTTCCTCGTTTGATAAAACCACACACCAAAAGGGTGAAATGTATATTATGTCTTCCACTGCCATTCCACTATATATCTACATAGATGAAAAGCCTATTTTAATAAAACACACTCAATGTCGCTTGTTTGATGTTACTTGTATGGAGGTCACTTTGTATTGACCCCTGTGAACTTTCAGCAGGAAGTTCTATAACCACCAGCCCATAAATATTCAGGTGGGGGAGTTTTTATCGTAGCAGCTGGAGCCTAAAAGGACCAACTGATTGCGCTTGGTACCACAATGATATTGTGCTGCCAAACGGGATGTAAGGTCACTTTGGACCACCAAATATCAAGTGTTTGGGGGAGTTTGTCATGGTAGAGAAGGGAGTGCTTAAGGACACCAGCTGAGCTTAGGTGGGCAGCATCTCATCTCATTGGTGTAGAGGAAATGATGCGATACCTCCCATCCCAAGGTCATCCCATGCTACAGTGATTCCCACAAACAGCTTCTAGCATCTGAAATACTCCGCTGCATGGAGGGCCGGGTGATTTCAGAGCCAAGCGGTGGACATCTCTGCCTGTAATTCCATCTTTTTGCAGTAGAAGGTAGTCATCTGTGGAAACATGTGTACTGTAGATGCTAGAAAAATCACTCATCGCAATGTTCAATTACTTCTATATTTATATTATTTCCTACATGAATTTGGCTCCTGTGTGCTGCTGTTATTTTTAACTCTGCGTCTTCATACACAATATTGCATCTCTTATTTTCCCAGCTTTACTTGCCTCTATCGCTCCTCTGTCTTAATCTTTACCTTTAGTTTCTCCCTTAACTCATGGATAATGGATTGTCAGTTTCATCAGAAATCAATGTTACAGTCCTGGTAGCCTGAAAGAAGAAACTGTTCATTTTCTGTTTTCCAATTGTAGATACAGTCTCACACTGGTGGCTAAAATTCCTCTGAAAATTGATTTATGCTCCCATATATGCACTCACTATCTCAGACCAGAGACCCACACTTACTCCTCTCCCTTTAATAGCTTCAGCATTGTTTGTACCGACACCACAGATTCCCTGACAGGTCTTTAGCCTTCTCAATAGACAACTTGAATGATATTTTTTAGAAATAAGAACATCAATTGCGTGAACCTATTGTACATTTTCTCTTTCAAGTTTTACATTTCAAAATAGTGCCACATTTTTTGTGAAACTCTCCTTTGTTACTGAAATGCTTCAATGCATGAAACATTTATCTTTTGGCATTGTGGGCTCTCATCAATGACTCCATCGTCCCCAGTGAGGACCTACCCTGCAATTTTAGAACGATAATGTATGTTTGTTTAATTTAATCTACAAAAAAAAAGGTAGTGTTGAATGTGTCATGGCTCTTGCCATTGTTACTGTGTCTTTCAATGCTTGTGCTTTTATGTTTCTGTGTGGCTGGTCAAAGCAGATAGATGACACCTTTGATGGAACCTGACCAAGAGGGGGGTCACAGGTTACAGTTTATTTTGAAATTGCATAGATGATGGATTATAATTACAAAGTGATAAAATGCATAAATTCCACCCAGCACACAGTTTACATCTAAACGCTCTCTGAAGTAGGCAGATGATGCATTCAACCGATGAAACAACAAGGTGTACGGCAAAGTGTGACAAATAATCATATAGGAGGGATGTAAGTATGGAGGTTTTTTGTGGATCTAACAGCTCGCACAGTTCAAACAGGCAGCATGCAGCCTAGATAAGCAGGCCACTGGTAGAAAGAGAACAAGCGAGGCGAGATGTTTATTATTATTAGGACATAATGTGCATGACGGCCGAGGGAAAGCAAAATCAGATTTCAGTGCTCACGGCAGAGGCACATTTTAATGTGACTTTGAAGTCTCATAAATTCAGTAAACCTGTCTTAAAGTCATATATCTTCTCGTTAAGTTATATCTCCATTGGCTTTTGGATTATTCTATTTGAAAGTCTATCATGCCTTTCAATTTTCTTGCTACAGTAATATTTTAAAACCTTTTCTTGACTGGAATGGAATCAGTTTTCTTCTCTATTTATTACCACTTTTTTTAACCTTATTGACAATTACATTAATTTGAACCAGGACTGTGTGGGCAAATGACAGTGTATAAACTGTATTCTATCTGTAGAGTGTAATAAATAAAAGTTCAGATCTTGCTAGAAAATCTTTATTTTTTAAATAATCATGTGTTGGTTACTTGTACATATTAGGGTACATGGCAAAAAAGCACTACTAAAGGTATTATAGTTGCCAATATGCAAATCATTGACGAATGGGCCAAAATAAATGGGAGCACAGCAGCGATTATTGTGTGATCAATGTTTTCAACGTTTTTATATCGTGCCCTTCAGCTTTAGCTTTTACATTCATATTTTTAGGTTCTCCTAGTGATACTGTCAAATATTCAAATTCATACTAATGCTCAAAATGATTCCAGGCAGAGAATGCTCACTTACTGTATGTTATATACATTTTTAGAAATAGTTCTTTTTAATTTGACATTTTATTGTATTGTTTTTTGCTTGATTTATTTGGTATGATATCTCTTGCCTCCTAACTGTGACTTACTATCTCCATTCCGTCCAGTAGAAAAGCAATAAAAAAAGCTGTCCTCTCAATGTCCAGGTCTGCACTCTCTTTACCCTTTCTTCCAGTCCTCTCCTTTAACTATTCGAGGAAAGATGACATATTTTTCTCTCCCCCTAGCCTGCTACCCTCTTTTCTCACGTTCCTCAGCTTTGATGTCTTCTCTCTCACACCTTGCCCCCTTTCTATCCAGCCATCCCTCCTCTTTTTCCCCTCCTGAGGTCATCAACGGTGGTTTTGTTATCTTCTGTTCCCTCGTCCCTTTTGAGTCAATGTTTACTGCCAGCTAAAAAAACATCTCTCGGTGGATCAGTCTCTCATTCTTAATGAATCACCTGTTTGCGCTTGTCACTGGTTACTATTACCTCAAAGAGTGTCCGCAGAGATTTATATCGATTCTGCAGCTGACACAGGTTTAGGGCAGCATAGAGATAGCCAGCTGGCTGCTTTACTCTGCAAATAAGGCAGGAGAGCTGGCACGTGAACGCATATCCCAGGGTTCTTCGCTGTCTTATCATTTATCACAACTTAATGGCTTAGTTTTAATGTTATTGCCTTTTGGAGATGAGTTTCCTCTTTCACTCAGGGTATCCATCAATAAAGTGACATTGATTGCGGTCATATAATTTTGTATAAAGCAATCATGATTCATGACAGTCCTAAAGAGACATTTGTATTAGAGATATAGTTTTAAACTTTCAGAAAATGTGTCTAAAGAGCATTTTAATGAATTCCCTGCTCTCCAGTCAACATATTGCATCTCCATTTGTCAACGTTTTTTGGAAAAATGCAAAGCTTCACAAGGTTATCATACCTTTTAGAAAGACCAACACTGTGATCCCAATTCAGCCTTAATAGTGAAAAATATGTATTATAGTTACTAAATTCTCTCTTATTTCAGTGATGAGCTTTCTGTTTCCTACCGTTGAAAATACGGCCCCTTTTCTTTCTCTAAAAGAAATGTTCACTTGCATTTTCCTTCCTGGTCTTTTTGAGGACAATGTGAGAGTAATAACACATACTTTTATCACTGCCTCCACAAAATGTGCTCGAATTTCAGTCCTAGTTACAAAAGACAATTTTCTTCCACAGTGCTTGCATTTTGTGGCACTCTCAAGCCTGTATCTTTTGTATGGCACAGCACACAGCATTCCGCAGCACATAGTATACACCTATAACAAAGCAGTGAGTTCAAGAGAAGACAGGTGGGAGAAAACCCTCTCACACAGGCCTCTGTCCAATCTCCAATAAAGCCCATATTAGATTTAAAGAGCCTTTCCTTTGTTGCCCTCTGCTCATCTTTACGCCCCAGATAAAGAGAAGAAGAGAGACATGTAGCTATGGTACTGGCACTGCTTACTGTGTGTTTTAAAGCTTCACCCCCACTAGCCCCCACACACTCACCCCTCTAACTATTGATGGGGTTGTGCACTTTCAATGCTATAGGGAGTCATGACGCAATAGATGGCTTCTCATGTGTGTCTTCACTGTGAATACACACACAGTGTGTTTCTGCTTTGATGAACAGTAGAGGAAGAGTTTTCTATGGTAGCGAGTAGGGTTTATCAGAAGGCATGTTTGCAGAGATATAATTTGAACTCTTTTGGGTTTTTACCTATTTTCATCAACAAACAAACAAAAAAAAAGTTCTGGAAAGTAAAACACAGCCTTAACTTCTAATTATTATGTTTTTTGTTTTTTTTTTACAACTAAACTGCAATTCCAGTATGTTTTGAGGGCAACATATTTGGACTGGATAAAGTGTGTTTTTTACAGATATGTTTCTTATTGTCCGTGTAGTAAGAAGGAGATGGTTGTTGGTTGTCAAAAAACGTCATCTTATTAAGAACAGTGCAATTGTCCTGTGTAAATCAGGTCAACTTAGAATTTAGTAACATAACTTAAAGGACAAACACAACAATTTTAAGCAAAACCATGACCTTTTAAAAAAAAAAAAATCTGACCAAGTAGTTTGGCTTTGTTTATTTACTTTTAATTTATAACGCACTGAGGCAACTGTGATTTGGGAGAAAGCTTCCTTGAAGCCTAATCGAGGACTACAACAGAAAGTGAACCGGAAAACAAGAATAGAGAACGCAATTCAAATGTGTAAATGTGCTCCGTAATGCTGCTAAGCAGAATTACTGGGCATAATACGGAGCGTAGAACATATGCATAGAACATATATGTATATAGAACAAGTAAAGCTTTTCTAAATACATATGTAAAGCAAAAATAAACATGTAGACACTAACAAATTCAACTTTAACTGGACTTTTATATATTTTCCATTCTTTTAATTGTTGTTCCTATATTAAAAGTAATATTTAAACAGTTTATATATTCAGCATTGTGAGAAAGGTGTTATCCATTTTTCAAAGTGCCGGAGGGTCTGCCGACCCTAGGAGGGAGGAAGGGGTCAATTATAGAGAACGGCCAATCACTGCTATTTGATTAAATTCTTCATTTTACAGCGCAGTGAATAATACATTGGCTGCACACCTGCTCTTTCCTTGTAATAGACAGAGCGTTTCAATATAAGTGAAAGTGCTGATGCTTTATTAAATTAACCTATTAAATGTGGTTCATTAATGGAGAGAGGGAGGGATATAAATGAAGTGGAGGGAAAAGCGATTAAAGAATGGATTTCCTTTTTTTGGGGCAGATGACTTTTAAATGGATTTAAAAAAAGATGGTGTTATACTTCTGTGAGCTTTCTATATTTTGAGGGAATCTTTAGTTTTTTCACATTTATTCAGAGGCTCAGAAGCTCAAGGACGCCTTTGACAGGATGCCTGCTGCTGATGGATATGTGAGGTTAGATTTACTGATGGCTGCAGGGACTGAACGTGTCAACATAAAATTAATGTGAGCGACTCTTTAACTGCTCAATTATCCTTCGGGAACATTTCTAAAATTAAGTGAATTCTTAAATTTTTGCTTATCAGGAGTCAGAGCGAAATCATAAACAGGGTTTCAGGGTGTAGGGTGCTTTTTCGTGATTGTTCAGAATGTATCCCGACGAGCAGCGTGATAGATGAGACGGGACAGACATTGAGAAAGTGCTGAAGGCCGAGGATGGCAGAGCTGTGACTAACACACAACCTTGTTCAAAAATTCAAGACGAGAAGAGAAACACCAACAAGTACATGTCAATTGGGGGGAGACAAAAAAGCATGATATACATATGCACATACTCGGTTTTTCTGTTTTTGCTCGCTTTCTCTTTCTATGGCATATGCTCTTCTGCTTCTTACATGGAGATCTGTCTTTGTTCCTGAAATAGACAAAGAACAGACAACACTGTGCAACCAAAATCTCAGAGACTGACGGGGATGATGACATCGGACTTGTTTACCAGGAGAAGATATTCCAGATAACAGCATGTATTATACCTTTAATGTTATAGTCAAGATTGTTTGTGCTTCTGCCTGTCCTAATCACAAACAGAACAAACCGGATGTTTCTTTATGTTATAATGGAAAAGCACTTGCACACAACATGAAAGTACAACAACACTTGGTTGCTATTAAGCTCACTTTTTTCTTAAGATCCCTAGCTCATGAGCTAACTGGCTAATTTAGAAACATTTAGATTTGCTGGCAATAACTGATCTTTATTCAGCAGATACTTTTAAATTCAACAACTGTTAGCTTGACAATAATCTTTTGCTCTGTGTATTTGTGTTGTCAAGAAACAAGAGACAGCTGTCATCTTTATTTTGAAATGAAAAATAAGTGACTGTAAACTGCTGGATGGCCTTTGGAAATATATGCAAACCAGAAAAGGCCAAACTTTTTTACTCTGCATCTGTTTGATGCACTTATTAGATGATGGAGCCCTGTTTCAAAAAGCACATATTAACATTGATGGTATTTGAGTGTGCCACCACAATAAATTATAGACCAAGGGAGTGACTGAAGCCCTCTGCTGGCCGTCGGTTAAACGTAATGACAGGACCACCAGTAAAATATAATCCCTCCTTGCAGCTTTTCCTGATCTCTTGCTCCTATCGGTTGAATTGTTCAGGTTTCTCTGCTATCTGAGGGGGAAACATAAATACTATTTTATGTGACTGCAGTTAAAAGGATTATTTGCATATAAATTACAAAGAACTTTTAAAATAGAACTGCTACCTTTGCTGATGGAACATGGAGGGAATTTAAGAGTCTCAGTTTGTAGTGAAGGAACATCCACTCTCTTAAGAGCCGATTGTACAGTATTAAGCACCAGAGTTTAGTCTGCCTATTAGGAAAAACACAGAGCACTGTTATTCACACATAAAATCACACCGTTCATATCACCAGAACCTCTATCTTGGATCATAGATCGTCCTTTGACATGTTTAGCTTCAACCTATTAGTGTGTAGTACATGTTGTATGATGTTATGGCTATATAATCATATGCATTTAGATTGGTTCCTTATGAGCCTCGCTTTCACTGATGACGAACTTTTGTGTGATCTCCCAGGAAAATGGAAATTTGATTTATGGCCTCAAAGCTGCTGTAAACAAAATGCAGTGTGTCCTGAGCTGCCAAGTCTTTATAAAGTAAGATGGTTGGCAGTACTAGCTCCTAAAGCTGCTAAAAGTCAACAGATGAAATCATACACTAATTTGCATATAATCAAATTGCGCATTTAATTTGTTTAAAACATTGTGGTTGTATTGGATGCATGAAGGGCTGCTCTGAAAAGGTAGTTATAGCAGTATATACCAATATAGTTTTACTTTTCTATACATTTTCCTCAATTAATCATTATTTATCGTCTTTATGCAAGGGCAAGACATCTAGATATGCATCCACTCCTCCAACAGTTGAATACTTAAGAAAATATTTCAGTCACTTTTTTGTTTCACGTCCATAAAAAACACAGTTGTTGCTGCAACCTGCTACTTTAGATGAATCAGCAATATGTGTTGCCTTCTAAAGGAAAAAGTAATGTGTTAACGTTTGCAAAGTCTAGGGGGTTTTCATTAACTTGATTTGTTTTGATCTTTATGAGTCTACTGGGCCCTGCTCTCTGCCTTTCTTAATGTTAATCCTTGTGCTAGTGTCAACTCTTTCTCCTTTTTGTTGGAGCCTGTGGCAGGGATTGACCATGTACTCATTCATAACTCTCCTACTGCATTACTCATCAGTCTCATTACATTTGTTCTACTGTCTTCTTAATTTTGAAAGGCACAACCCTTGGTTCAATCTGCAGATCTGTTATTTTAAGGTCACTACGGCCTCTCTGCTTGCTCTGCCTACATGCTGCCATAACGAATGAAGCCCATTTGACGGGTAAAATAATTGTAGCTCAGTCGGAAAAGTCTGCCGATTATTTATAGGTTATGATGGGACTGATTATTTTTTTCTGAAAAAAACCCAAAGAAGCCACTGACTGACAGAGAGCCTCGCCAGAAATGTTTTCATCCTGTGATGTTTGGTTCAACAGTTACAATGTTAAATACGAAGTGCTCTTTTAAATTAAAGTGAAAACTGCTTACAGCTGAAAGTAAAAAGAGCGTTCTGAAATCAAGCAGGTAAGCACACATCTTTCTTTAAACTTTATTGAATCCAACATGCATTAAAGAAAACAGGAATCAAATATTTTCAACGGTTATTTATAATCGTTAACACTTACCGTTTGAAAAACATAGATTTTCAGTAGGATGCAGCACGTTTTTCTTCACCCAATGACTCAAACTACAACCAGATATTTTCATACTGTCATTTCCTTATGTTCCATTTCAGTCTCCACAGTTTAAAACAAGGATACAAATAACATTGTACTTCAATCATAGTCCTCCAAATCAATTTTCATAATACATTTTTGGGTCATACCCTTTTATAAAGATACAAAGCATCATTTTCTGATATGACAAACTAATCAGGAAAAAAATAAATTATAATAATTGTAACCTCATACTGCTAGCGTGAGGTTTGGCTAGGTTAAGTTGTGTATGTATGTTTTGTTGTATTTTAAGCCTCTGCCCTTGCTGACTGAGATTATGATCTAACTTTTTATGTGCCAAATCCCCTCTGGCAGATTGTCCCTTTCTGGGAATTACGCAGCTAAAATGACCGGAATGCAGACAGACACTATCGGGGCTAATAATCTTAAAACTGACCCTGTTTTGAAAATATATTTCACTGGGGAATCCTTTTTATTCCTTTAGCTCGTAACTTCTTACAATACTATTATTGCTTTCTCACTAACAAATGTGTGTATATGAATCACAGGTTTCCGTAATCATATTCTAGTACAAGATCCAAAAATAGCACTGAATGAGCAGAAAATAGAATAAAATGCAGGTGTGCTACACAAGAGCAACACAACATTAGTGCATTCCTTCAGTGCATTTCTTTGTATTTATCTGCATCAAACAACAAAAACAATGATAAATTCTCCGGGCAGATAATGACAAGCATCATTTAAAAAAGGACATCAGGGAGACACTGTCCATAGACTTTGACTATGATTGAGAACCAAACATCATTAATGCAAACATAGAGTCCGCCTGGGATTTCTTTAAAATCTGACACTCCTTGATAACTTCTGTTTTATCTTTTTGGGTGCTGGCTTTGGACAGAAAAAAAAGAGCTAAAATTACATGTGAGGGTTTACAGCATTTCTGGGTTAATGGGGCTGTACACATCAAAATGCCCAAAGAGGATAATGTGCGGGACTCAATTTGCTTACATTGCTGTGAAAGCAGGATTACTCTCTCTTTGCCTCAGAACTGAATGCTGTTAAATGTTGTGATGATGATGTTTATGGGTATACTGATGCACAACAGAGGGCATAATCCTGAGATAGGCCTTAAACCTTATCTCTTTGAGTCTGACCTGTGAAGATCATATGGCGTCACAAGTGCAAAGATAAAATGACATACACACACTTTGTGCTCTTTCTCTCCTCACAGGACAAAATCAAATAAATTAAATGCCTAAAAAAAATGCAATAGCTAACGAAGCTTTTCAGTACATATACGTGAATTCAGTTCACATCGTTTTTCTCTGCTGGAAAGTGGGCACATAGGCCATTTATTTTTTGTTATACAGCAAAGTAACAAGGTTGAGATGGCCATTTACAAACTGAAAATAAAATACCTAAACTATTTGTTAAGAAATAGAAACGACGGGAAACAAAAGTGACACAATATGACGCACAGTGACAGAAAGATCATAACTCACCTCATAGGGACTGTGTTTGAGATGCGTTACTGCACAGCTGTCTGTGTGAGGCATACATTTGTTTGAGGTGCAGATTCAGGCTTGCATGCTCACATCACTCTGAGAGTCAGCCCGTCACCAGCTGGAGCATTTCAGGCTGCTTTCTTCATGGGGTGGGTTGAAAGGCTGTACCTTAACAATACCTAACAATCAAAGTTCACCTCTCACCAGGAGCTGCATTTTGCCTAAAAATAAAAAAAGAGTATACACTCTTCTAATCCAGCAATAATATGGTTAGGGTTAATTAGGTTTAAGCACATACTGTATATGGCTTTGTTAGGGGTTGACCAAAGTTTGTGGTTTGTGTTAAAATAAACGGTCGATCAGCTCCATAGACTCTCTGTTACAGTATCTCCTACTAGGGCTGTCACTTTACGTTCGAGAATCGATTGTACAATCGATTGGACCGACCAACACACGTTTCGAAAACGAAAAGAGGGAATCAATTTTTACCAAATAACTTATTTTTTTAACAAACAAAAAATATTTTATTTCATTATGATTATTATTAACATAACTCACAAACAAGCAGAAAACAAAATAATTCCGAAAGTGCAGTAGGCATTGCGAGGGCTAAAAAGTAAATTCCCACCAATTGTACGCACCGGAAACAGCCTGATAGTATCAATCGGCTGCCGCGGCTTAGTGTTTCGCCAAAAAATGGAGGGCAACGGCGATCAACCTGAGCGACATGAGAGACGAGTGATAACCCGTAATCACACGAGGAGTTCGACATGGTAGCGCTTCGGATTTTGGGCTGAAGGCAAAACTATGGAGAAGGACAAAGTGGTATGCAAACTGTGCGATCGTGAGTTCCCATATCACAGCAGCACTACAACTATGAGGGGGCATATGCAGACTCAGTATGTTCTGGTCCACTGTCTGTTGTGGGGAATGTAGCGATCCTGCGTGTTGGCTAAGTGAAATATTTCAACCTATTTTTATGTTGGCTAGTCCTCAAGTGAATTTTAAGTTTTATTTTCAAACTATTTAACAATCGCCTGCGTATGCGAAATTTGTTTCATATGTATAATGGTAACACAGCTAGAAGCCTGCAGTAATGTTTTTCGTCATTGATGTTGTGGCAGTCCATACTGCTTATTGTTTTTCGAGAATGCTCCTGTTTGTTATACACGAACCTCACGCAATAAATAATCAGAAGTGCTGACCTGTACGTCTCTTGCGCCCTCTTTACGTTAGTCGTAATGGCAGTGTGTTGGCCTTTATTTTGAATATTGAATAATCGATTGTATAAATCAATTATACAATCGATTCAATGAAAATGTAGGCCTAAGCCTAAAAAAATCGATTGTGATTTTTTCAAAAAGTGACAGCCCTATGTCCTACTATTCTTTCCTTGCCTGCAGATTGACACACGTTCTACAGCACCTAGAGAGATTTCTCATTTGCACGTCAACATCTATTTCTTTGTCCAGTCCCATTAGGAACATAACAGAAAACCAACCTTTTTTTCCCAATTTGCTTTCAGCCTACCAGTAGCATCAGGTTATTTTTGAGTTTTCTAAACATGTATTTATCCTTGTTTGCTCCCCGCCAAAGTCCGCAGTACATGCACAGTTCCTCATGCTTCACAGACTAACTGAAAGTGCTTTAACTTGTTACTGCAAGCTTAATCTTTTTATTGTAAGTATGTGTGTGCATGTTTGATACAAACTCCCGTTTCCTGCATCCCTGCCTCTGTAGTGCCAACAACTCATCAGAGCAGCTCACTCCTGCAGGTGTCAGAGAGAGGCAGGGCAGCAGAGCCATCAGAAAGAAATATGGGCTGTAAGCCGGAGCTGTAGCACCATTACCGCCAGCGTCTTACTGCTGCTTTCATCTGTTAGCTCTATCTCAATGGTCATCTGGGGAACCTGGCGGCCGCACTGCCATCAAATTGGAGCCGGGCAGAAGGAGGAAACAAAGACTATTATATAGTGTGTGTGTGTGTGTGTGTGTGTGTGTGTGTCTGTGTGTCTGTGTGTCTGTGTGTGTGTGTGTGTGTGTGTGTGTGTGTGTGTGTGTGTGTGTGTGTGTGTGTGTGTGTGTGTGTGTGTGTGTGTGTGTGTGTGTGTGTGTGTGTGTGTGTGTGTGTGTGTGTGTGTGTGTGTGATAAATGTAGTTCTGGGCAAGTACCTGAGCGTGTTTCTGCGTATGAGGGTGCATGCATGTATTTCTGTCTGTGAGCTGCTGTGTGCAGAGTGAAAGAGGTACAGAAAGAGGCCACATAACAAATCAAAAGCCCTCATATGTCCATGAGAAGCCTCATGGCTGGAGGCTGCAAAGAGAAGCTAGCTCAACATTTTGTCTGCACAGCCCTCCCTTCTCTCTCTAGTGGCAGGTCGTTTCAATAAACAACAGCACTGCAGCTCATACAGTACAGCTTTCTTTGACTGCTAGTGGAATGGAAGTAACTGTTTAGTTGTGTTTTTGTGAAAATTAATCCCCAATTTGTATGCACAGAGAATAGTTTGTCAGTACATTTGTGGCATTCATTGTCATATAGCATTGTTAAAGAAGTTTTGCAGCTGCTTGTTTGTGTGACAGTAAGAAATATATTTAAGGTTAGAAAATGTGCAACACTTTTTCTTAAAGAAGGGGTTCCTGTGCTTTCTCATGAAGATGCATCATGAGCCATAGCAGCACGTACTATTGATTTTTTTTAAATCAATGTAGCCTGTGCAGAAGTGTAGTTTAGTAGAAGCTGAACTATATTGACCTTTCACCCCACTTTTGCTGACCTTCTCAATGACCGACTAATAGGATCCATGCCTTTTTAAGAATGGCAGAAATATTCAAAGCATTCAAGGTTAGCAAATGTATATTTTGATTGCTACAGAGCTGATCTTTTTTATTGCGCTCTACCTAAAGTAAACTTTCTCTTCCTTGCCTTTTTTGTCGGAAAGCTTGTGATTCAACAAGAAAGAAGAAAACAAAAGAGACACATTCATTCTCCTACAATCCAGCACTAAACCTATGCTTATACTGCTGCTGCGATGAGTAAGTGTTGTTTGTGTGCAGTTCTGGTTAAGTTATATGATGGGCTATTAAACATTATACTAATAGTGATACATTTACATGACATTTATTGCTGTGATAAAACGCTTACAGCTAAAAAAAAGAGCAAAGAAAAACAAGATAAAATGTGGCTAGACTGTTTTTTGAGAGATCTGTTCAATGTGTCATGGTCACTAAAAATAATTTAAAAGAAAATTAATTTGAATGATTTTATGTCCTTTTAATCAGATTTTTTAGTGGCTTTTTAATGCCACTAATAGATAATTACAACAGCAAAGGGATAGCAATGATGTTTTAATTGGCTTAACCTTACCATACCTTTACCTTTTATGTCCAATATTAATGCGATGAGTTGTTTCTTGTATATTGTCTAAAAAACATTTGCCATTACATGAACAAGTTTTTGAACAATGAACCCACACATCATTTAAAAAGGAGTTTAGAATAGATTGAGCATGTGTGTCCCTTCTACTGTACGTGATGCAGACGTGTGAATCACACCGGTACTTGCAGTGGTGAGCTGGAGTAAAAAGGACATAAAGAAGAGTTATGGCTCTATCTCCTGCATGGTGTTTCTGTCTCTGGGGGAGCAGCTACGTGAGAAAGACCTTTTAGTGCTGACACATGCCTGAGTGCCTTTAAGGTTGAGAGGAGAGGATATTATGTTCCTGAAGTATGACTGCAAGTACAAACACTCCTGAGCAAATGATGGCAGAGATAATGACTTCTGCGGCTGCTCAATCCAGACATGCTAGTCTGAGACTCAGTTTGTTCAGCCGTGGGTGTAGCTGTGGGTGAAATGCGCTTGATGTTCCTCTTGTAATGCCATGCACGGGATGTCGTCTATATGAGCCCCTCGAGGGTCGATTCATATTTGCACCATTTAGGCGTGATTGATTTGCCACTCAGGGTACGCCTACAGCGGTCTGAATTTGTCTCTGCATTGACAAGAGAGCTGTTGGTTTTATGAATAGATCTGATATGCGTTTGTCAATAACTTGAACCAGAAAATATCCACTGCCAGGGCCATGAGTGTGTGTGTGTGAGCATCGTTCTTGTTAAAAATGTGTTAATAGATGGTAAATCGGTGTTTGGTTAACCTTTAAGATGTAAGTATATGTGCTCATCGGGAAAGCAGACTTCAAGAATGAGGAAAAACCTTTCAGACAACTGTGCTGTATCCACTGTAGTACTCTACATCACAATGATATAGCAACAAACCATATTTTCAGAATATTGAGATTACTCAGGATGTTTGCTGCTTTACTGCATCTTGGGGAAATGCAGTGGTGTGAGCTGAGTGATTGTGTTGATAAAGCGTTGCTCTCACAAGGAAAATATGCGAAGAAAGATGCATTTTATGACTTTTTTCAGGTTCCGTCGATTCTGACTGTTGCTGATGTTGCAAACAATAAAGACCTCTGAATAGTTGTGGCAATTCTAAATGTGTATGCTTCTGCAGAACGATGCTCATGATCATCCTCAGAGGTCCACAAATGGCACATCTGCTCTGAAACACGTTTGAGTGGAAATTTCTGCAAAAACATTGCAGATATTCCACAAAAAAAGCAGGCCCCAGAGGTAGTACAATTATCTTGTTTTTAAAGAAGGATCCTGTTGTTGGTGGAAATTTGTATAAAAATACTGTGTAGACATGCATGTCTTTTTTTGGACAAAATATTTTTTTGAGTTTTGAGAAGTGTATGACAATAATACGAATACAGCAACATGCACTTTTTTCTTCATAGCAAAATGTCTGTATTTTCGCAAGTATGTGCTTTGTGTAAACCTCATGCGATCTTGGACAGAATATGTTAAGATATTTTATATCCAACCCTGTAACATTTTATGTTTATGTATGAAGTTTTGAACATGTTTGGCAACACATGTTTATTATCTTGAGTTAATCCCTTTATTCCACTTCCATTAAACTGTGTGTGCTTTAATAGTGTAAAAACAGCAATTGCACCTCATTCACAAAACAGATTAAGTTCTAGAAATGTTTGAACCCTCTACATTTTGAGCCCTGCAAAAGTGTCAAACCGTACTTGACTATACCCTCAAAAATCTACATCTCTTCACTTCAACCCCCTACCCATTGAAATCACTCCTCTTTCAACTAAATCCCTTAATATTTGTCCTTTTGGCCAATCAAGAGAAACATACTTTTATTAAAGTAAATAGATGTGTTCTTTTATTAAAAGACAAAGAAGAGCCTGTGTAACCGTAGTGGCTCATATCAATAATTCATGACCGTTAATCACATTTAAGAGACAGTTTTCTAACTACAAATTGTGGCAAGCTGTACGAGGCCATTCCTCATCTCATCAGACAAAACCTCTTGATGCAGCTTGTGCTGTTTTACATGCATATATTATCTGTAGTCGTGGGGGAGGGGGTCTGCAGTTCAGGTGGGCTAAGGATTGCACCACTGCTTTTTGCAGATGATGTGGTCCTAATGGCTTCATCGGTCTGTGACCTTCAGCGCTCACTGGATCGGTTCGCGGCCGAGTGTGAAGCGGCTGGGATGAGGATCAGCACCTCCAAATCTGAGGCCATGGTTCTCAGCAGGAAACCGAGGGACTGTCCACTCCAGGTAGGGAATGAAGCCTTACCCCAAGTGAAGGAGTTCAAGTATCACGGTGTCTTGTTCTCGAGTGAGGGAACAATGGAGCGTGAGATGGGCCGGAGAATGGGAGCAGCGGGAGCGGTACTGCAGTCGCTTTACCGCACCGTTGTGACGAAAAGAGAGCTGAGCCAGAAGGCAAAGCTCTCTGTCTACCGGGCCATCTTCGTTCCTACCCTCACCTATGGTCATGAAAGATGGGTCATGACCGAAAGAACGAGATCGCGGATACAAGCGGCCAAAATGGGATTTCTCCGCAGGGTGGCTGGCATCTCCCTTAGGGATAAGGTGAGAAGTTCAGTCATCCGGGAGGGACTCGGAGTAGAACCGCTGCTCCTTCGCGTTGAAAGGAGCCAGTTGAGGTGGTTCGGGCACCTAGTGAGGATGCCACCTGGGCGCCTCCCTAGGGAGGTGTTCCAGGCACGTCCAGCTGGGAAGAGACCGAAGGGTAGATCTAGGACCAGGTGGAGGGATTATATCTCTTCGCTGGCCTGGGAGCACCTTGGAATCCCCCAGTCAGAGCTGGTTGATGTGGCCAGGGAAAGGAAAGTTTGGGGCTCTCTGCTGGAGCTGTTACCTCCGCGACCCTGACGGAAAAACGGGAGAAGATGGATGGATGGATGGATGGATGGATATTATCTGTATTATTTAATAAATGTCCGAGTTGGTGAGTGTCTTTCTTTCTTTTCCACTCTTTACTTTTTCTGTCTAATCCTAAAGCATTTGAAGGAATCAAGAATTGCAAATGCATGTCTAAACACTTCCTTACTTTACTATTGACTTCCTCCCCTTTATTCTCTCTCTCTTTTTCACTTTCTTGACATGTTACATCGAGCATAAATATTTTACTGACGCATGCAATTTTGATGGGGACGCCACCATCTTTCAGGGATACAGTATGTAGGCCTAATTGTACCATGTGCAGTTATCAGAGAGAGAGAGCGAGAGAGAGAGAGACTTTTAAATATTTGAAACTAAATATAAACAGGTAATCCGCTGTAAACTTGCTCATCTGTGAAAGTGTTTCGGACACACCTGCCGGTCCTCTGCATGTCTAATTCCTCTGTGAACATCATCGCTGCCTTTTTGATTAGTGATGCTTCCTAGTGTTTGTCATACAGCCGACAGTCATTGCATAAACAAGTTCTACAGGATCTGAGCGGAAAACAATCTTTGAAAAACTAATAAAATATGCATATTGGCAACATTTGACAACCATAACATGTCACCACTCTGTGATTCTTTCCTCCATTTCTGTCTTTAGCTTTGGTTTTGTTTCATACATAACAAATGTAAATTTGACAGTGTGAACAATCAACAGTAAATAATAAATAGAGTCTTACATCTTAGTTCCCAAATAAAAACCATGTTATAACTGCTAAATGTGACAAATAATCTTTGTTCACATCAATCATTAACAGAGTATTTTATTCAGCAGTTCACTGCAATATGATTGACTTGATTTCATTATAGTAACAAACTGCATTTACAAATGACTACTTCCCTATAATTTAGTTTCTTATTACATTATACATGCACCGGCACTGACATCATTTATTATCTTAACTTAAACCTCAACTCAACTACATTTCATGCATAATTCTACCCCAACCAAAATATGTTCTCAAATCCACATTTCAGAACAATCCTGAATTCAAATAGGTAACCGACCCTGAAATTAAGAAACAGAAAAAAGTAAAACATCTGCAAATAATCTTCTCTGCTATTCTGTGGTGCTTACACACATACATACTTACACACAGAAACGCGCATGCATGCACATACAAGTGTCGCTTTCCAGTGTGATGAATCCGCAGATCCAGCCTCACCGCATTTGGCGCGCAGCAGCTGACGTCAGGAGCAGAGCGGAGTGAGGGGAGTTGAAATAGGGCAGAACAGGAGAGCAGCGCTGAGAGGAAAAGCAGCCGGAGGAGCTGAATGATGGCAAGCCACTGCTGAGAGTTGGGACTCGCTACCCGTCGCTTCAAACACATCTGTTTCTGATACACCAGCCCGTAATTAACCTGAAGCCTTTAAACCCTGCCGAGAGAGGAGTGGAAGTAAAAGTGCGCAGTTTGGTCTCGTCGCTGCGAGGAAAATCTGTGGCATATTCGCACAAATTTCCTTTCCTTTCTGCCCTCTTGCTTTGGAATACGACAGGTAAGGTGCAATATGTATTGACTAATGCGGGATAGGGGATCCACGATCCTTAAAGACGTTTTAATGTCTTTTATAAGTTTGGTTGTTCTGTGTGCTTAACGCCGTATCCGTCACTATTTGCATTGGGAGTGTGAGTGAATGGAAACTGTAAAGAGAATGGCAGTGATGGGCTTTAATTTTCAATTAGTTTGTGAGTAGCTGAGGAGAAATGCATCAATAGTAGAGAGCGAGCTCCAGAATTTACGGGCAGAAATATGTGTGAGGTGCAGCCTCATAGCGCAGGGCGATGTCAATGACAGTCTGAGACAGTGTTTAACTACACTGCCTGGTATGTCGCCTATTGTGTGGCGCAACACGGGATGTGATTACTCATTCAATATGACCAGATGCCAGCTTTTGGTAGCCTCATAAAGCCGTGCAGAGTCTATACTTGCTCGGAAACAACAGGATAGTATTTGAGGAATGGCTTCAGTAGGAGTCCTCTGCCCGGATGTGCCAGGGTTGCTCAAGCAGCAGAGGGGCTGAGATGATAACATAGTGAGACACGCACATCCCTCGCCGGGCTCTCTGGCATGAAATCGGGGTCCCAACAACCCCCTCCTCACCCGGTCCTCCTGCCTCTGTTGGTTGGCAAGACTTTATCTTTTAACAACCAGTATGTTATAAAGAATACAGTCCCTCATCTACTCCACAGAAACTCTCAAGAATGTAAATAAATTCCTAAACAAGACGAGATTTTCTTGGCTGATTGTGTTTAATGAGCTGGTTCAGCGCTCTCTCATGGGAAAATCCTATCAGTGTCACCAGAGAGCTGGCACAGCAGCAGCAAAGCCTCCGTGACGGCCAGCGGAGTGGGAAATGAGGATTGGTCGCCGTGCACGCTGCCGCGATACAGCGCATATTGCGCCGGAGCTCTCCATGGTGCTGAAAACACTCCAGCTTGCCCCCACACCCACTTCTTGCCTTACCTCTCTTTCTGGGTTTGTTGGATTTTCTCTCCACCTGGAACCAGATATGTGGCTAACATCCAGCAACACAATTAAGGCCATTCAACAGTGTGCTATCTGCGAAAAACTGCTTGTAATTCTAAGCCTTCCGCTTTTTTGAGAGCCAACAACCCCTTTACCTCTCAACTCAGGCACACACATACACATAGCAGACACACATCCGAGCACAGGGAAAGCTCTGGATCAATGTCTTGCCCTTGCTCCTGAATGAGAATATTAATGGCAGCTGTTCTCAGTTGGACCTGCAGTTTACACCAACATAAAACCTCAAGGGGTTTACCTGGTCATTCATTGCAAGGGGAAATAAACCGGCAAGATATCAAATGTGACAAACGATTACCGGATGAAAAAGTGACACTCTGTGTTCATGGAGTAAATCAACAGATTGATTTATTGTGTTTTCAGAGCTAAGAATCCAATGCTAATCACCAGTGAGGTTACTCAACTTCAATTAAAGGATGATTAAACAATGCATAAGAACCTTACATTAGCACATAACCCAATATTTGAACTATATTAAGTCAATTTTCCAGCTTTGTGACTTCTGCAGGTTTCTTTTGACTTACATCATGTCCCGAACCCTGTCCCATCAATTCTGCAGCCCACCCTGGGGTCACAGTCAGCGGGTTGATAAAATAATGATGTGGCCCAGAAAAGTGACTCAGTCGGGCTTATTACAGTTTGCAATCTGGTGTGTAACTTATTAGCTGTCTCACCGAAAGCCATTACAACGCGGTGTCCAGCAGATTATGGCTGCGTGTTGTGCTTCAGAGACAGCCTAATAGTGGGATGACTCACACACTTACAGATTGACACTGAAGACACAGGAGAGCCACATTGGGGTATGCACACACACACAAATACATGCACACAAGAAAACCTTAATTGTAACATTTTGTTCTTCCCCTGCTAAGGAATTAAAAAGCTAGAACCGACTTGTAGCAGTATATGTGAATTAATACGTGTAGTTTGTCATGCATGTTAGTTGCATAAAGCTAAATATTTCAAGGAAAGCAATACAGTTCTAATCTCCTGAGGTTCTACACGGTTTCACAGATCTTGCATGTGGCTAGATCCTCTGGCTAGATGTAGACATATTAACTTAAGCAAGCAATTGTCAGGTTTTTGTTTTTTTTCAGCTTTCCAGCTTCCCTATATAAGAAACTTTTAACTTTGTCAGTACTTGATTTAGTGTTCATATTGGATGACTGGATTTTGAGTTGATCAACCAAATAAAAAGGGCTTAAAATAATGTATGCACATACAAACTACCAGTATCCCCTGGCTTGTTTTGAAATCAATTTAATAATATGATGTGTGATAATGTATTGATCCCAGCTTGTGAAAGGTCAGAGGTCAGACTCAGTGTCATGCTCCAGGACATTTCAGCTGAGTGAGGCCTTGCTACCATAAAAACAAGTTGTTCTGTTGAAGAGCCCAGTCTCTCTACCCACTTGACTTCCCACATGTTTGTTCTTTCTTTCTGCAGTACTAAGGAAGTACTGTTTTTAAGTTGCTTTGTATTTTAAAAGATGTTCCTAAAGTTTGCAAAGGTCTAACATTTAGGTCACTTTTAAGGTAAAGGAGTGTAAAAGGCTGGGGGACAGAGTAGAAATTGGATAATTCTTAATCCTGTTTCTGCGTTTCATAGCAAGTAGTGGCTGGAGTAGACAAATCCTTTCTTGCCAAAGTTGTATGCCAATCTTCTCTTTGAACATACAGACCGGATTTTTATTTCTAATAAAATACATTATATGCAAGTAAGGCTAGAAAAATATTTATTTGAAACATTTAGAGGAAATTCATTTTTTTTTACAATGGTAGATATTTGGCAAACATCTATAGTACAAAGGTTTTTATTTTAATGTTCTTCTGTACATGGAAAATTCAAAGCAGATTTCGTATGCTTTTTTACAGTCCACATACTATCCATAGTAGATTGAAGAAGAATAAATTACATTTTTCATTTCAATTATAATGCCCCTCTCATGAACAGTTGAAATGCCTGGCATCACACAGCCTGAACCCCATGCAGAGCTTGTCTAATCAGGAGCAGGATTTATTTCCACAAAACAAAGCCACCCCCTCGGGTAAACCAAACCCACTTCCTCCCCTTTTTTTTTTCTTGACGCTTCGTGACTTTGATTTGTTTGGCTTTGCACATGTTCCAAAGAAGTATAATGAGCCATACTCCACAACAAAGGTAAAAATGCATTACAGATGGTGAGTCACACTCTTCTGAGCTGGCGCTTTTACGCTCACATCCTGATGACAAGATTAATTTTAAATTTAACTGATGAAAGTCTTTCTCATAGGTTAAGCGCTTCCACACTGGCACTCACACACATTCATGACCAGGGAAGTATTACATGATTAACATGAGGCATCTGACAATCTGGAGCACTTAGTATAAATGAGACTGAAACTGAGGGGGACCAGTTACTCGCACCATTAAATTCCATATCCTTTTAATCCAGAGACATATTGCCGTGCCTGTCAGATCACCCGAGGAGTGCTTTGTACTCCCTGCAGAGAGCAGAGCCACAAAATGTGAGCAACACGGTTCACTTGAAATTCCGATCACTAATGTTGAACTTCTAAAAATGACCTTTACCGCTGCATCCCATATGAACACAGCAGCTGAGCTCAGAGCGTCAGCAGTGCAGCTCTGAGCAAAGAGTGCTCGCTGCATCCTCTGCCTGAATGGAGGAAACTGACGAAAGAGTCAGTAGAGAGGGAGAAACGAGCTGGAGGTTACAGAAAGGTCACCCGAAAATATCAGGTTTTTTTTCTGCGGTGAAGCCATCTGCCTGTCCCTCTCTGCACTTCTTTGAACTTTATAGAAGTTATTTTGCTTTCAGTTCTGATGTCACATCTGGAAAGGTGGTGTGACTCAACACAAATGTTACCGCATTCATTTCAACATGTCCAATTCCTCCTGGTTACTGAATACATCTCAGCGTGAGGTTGAGAAATCAATAGGATCAGCTTCCTTTTATATTGATAATTTGCTAAGGAAAAACTATGAGAGGAGACATGTTCTGTATGAAAGGCAGTGAATAGAGGAAAGTTACATTTAAAAAGTTTGATTTTAAGTTCTGATCAGTAGAACGTGCTCAAAAGCTCTTAAAATGTGGGGTTTCAATTATCTTTTCATGCATATAGCTCAAGGTAAAAAGTGCCATATGTCTAACTTGAGATATTAAACAGTACCTTAAAAAGGTTGGTCATATTTTCATTGCCAAATAAAGATTTTTATGGTAATATGACTGTTTCGCCACTTTTCCTGTTGGCTAATATGATCAAATCCTTGAGCAACATAACACTTGTAGGTGTAAAAGCCCTATTTAATATACACTGTGCCACTCTGTTGGATTTGGGAAATATCAAAGCACAAAACAGAGAGATGACCCTTTTCTTTCAAAGCAAACTGAGAAAAAATAATCCAGAAGTTCTGCCCAATTATTTAACAAGTAAAGGTTTTGAAGTCTGCTTTTATAGTTCCCCTTGGATTTACTAATTTGGCTTTATACTTTGAAACCAGCTTTCCTGGTATTTTGACTCTAGAAAGTTAGATTTATGATTTAATTTGAAACTTGCGCTGAAGTAGGACACACATGACAACCACCAGTGCGAGTGTTACAGCCTGTCAAAGTAGCAAACTCGTCACCAAACAAACCCCTCTCTGAACCTTAGTATATTACTATCTTGCTACAAATTCTAAATGTTATTGGCAAAAAATACATATATTTATAAATTTGACTCCGTAGAGATAAAGTGTGGATAACATTTGCTTGATTATAGTTGGCACTATCTTTTAGCCTGCATCACTCTTGAGCATTAAGGGGAAGGTTTACAAAGAAAACAATGAATTTCACAGTAGATATTTCCAAACCTGATATTATAGAGGCATTCTTAGACTCTTCACATGCATTGATTTCTGGCTGCTGCATGAATGAGACTTCAAAGAAAAACCATAACACATCTATGACTTCTAGTGGTTTTTGATTACAAACCACATTTTCAGAGTGCCTCTGAAAAGCCATTTATGTTTAAATAGGTTGTTTTTTTCTATTCGTTGCCAATGCAGATATCCTTCTTGTTGTTTTTTAAACAGTTAGCCACTGTTCTAAAATTAACAACCACCATCCTTTTAGCCAGGCAGACCACCCTGTTCTGGCAGAGCAGATCCTCCTGATATCCTCTTTGCTCTTGCAGCCATGTCATACAGCCAGCAGGGGATTTCTGGATTAAACAAGTCACTTGCTGTTTGTGCGTCTTTCAGCCCCGACTGACAAGCAGGATGTGGGGTTTTAACACCCTTGGGCTGCCTATCTGGTCACGGGCACTTGTCAGAGAAAAAGCCAAAAGTCAATATCAGTGTTGAGGAAGAAAGGTAAAGAGAGAGAGAGGGGGGGTAACTAGAGTATGACAGAGAAAAGAGGAGCCTCTTATTTTTCTTCTCGCTGCTTTCGAGATGGGGTCTTATTACTACCTTACAGCCTGAAGCCCTGTCTCTGCTCCAGAGACACAAAATGGCAAAAAGAGTCTCAGACAGTCATTAATTTGAGGTAAAGCAGTAGAAGTCAAGCTGATAACGATATTTGGTCTTACTAAATCCCTGTTAGCTGCATTTGTGTTGTTTCTGAATTTGCTGTGTCTTTTCTTGGAGGCTGACGCTTTGTTATATCCCACTTACAAGTACATTTTAACATAATCTGAAAGGCGTACATTTTTTTTTTCACTTAATTAAACAACCATGACATTAATTTTTCTATCACCGCTACCATATGTTTTTTGTGGCATAGTTTAATTGCTTTAATGACGCCCTTGTTGTTACTCACATTATTTGCTCTTCTGTCTGCTGTTTTCTTGTCCTTCTGGCTTCTGCCTGATGTTAGAGTTGTATTGTGTCTACAAATTGCTAGACTTTTCTTCCTTTTTTTCTCAAATATTATTTTCTTCTTACCCTATTCCCTCCATACTGTTTAAATGAAAGAGCTACATCAAGGTTTTGCACCTTTTATCCTAATTACTACAAATCCGAAATGCTTTACTTCACTGCCAACCATTTAACGTTTAAATGTATTTGTGTTTCCATTCCAGGCTGCCATTGGTTTCCATTATTTTTAAATGTTACAAAGATTTAGCTGCAATTAGAAGACACTTGAAACTCTCTTAAAGTTTATTGAAATTCAATATTTTCCTTATTTGTCAGAAAATCCCATGAAAAAAACAAAACCACCACTGGATTGATCCAATAACAAATATTGTTTGTATATCTAAGAGCCTGTATAGCTTACTCCTTTGTGCCATAGAGCACCATTGTTGTCCAAAAATGATTAAAACGCCAATGAACCGCACCGTAACACTGTGACTTTATCCCTCATTACTATAATCATGGTAATGCACATGGTAATGAAGGATAGTGTCACTCATGATTATGTGAACTGTATTTAATTTCAAGTCAATTCCACATACACCGTCCTGCCGTAGAAATACTCACTAGAGCACAAAATCATCGGCTGAAAATGTCCCCGAACAAATTAACAGTCTGGCTGCTTCAGGAATAGATTTAGTTGTATGCATGACACTTGTGACATAGGACTGATAAGAGATAAACAAACTAACTGTTGTTTTTGGTCGTCAATTATTGGATATTGCCTGTCTATGTTTTTACAATCAATCTCAATGGACGCCTGCTAATTGATTTTCATATCAGCAATGAATAAACACCCATGGTTGCATGGAGCAATGTTGATATAGAAAAATAGCTGAACCAGATTTTAGGATGTAAATCCAGAACAATAAGCGTATAGGACAGATTTCCCAATACACCTAATCTAGTCATTTGATGATACGTGACAGAGATAAAATGTCCCACAACACTGGTTTGGTTCTATACAAACCATATAGCCTGTTTCAGAAGGTGAACTGCTGAAAATGAACTGTACCATGTTGGGATATTTCCTTTTAGTTCCAGCTG
The DNA here is from genome assembly GCF_036324505.1 of Eleginops maclovinus. Taxonomy (NCBI): domain Eukaryota; kingdom Metazoa; phylum Chordata; class Actinopteri; order Perciformes; family Eleginopidae; genus Eleginops; species Eleginops maclovinus. The sequence goes on from NC_086359.1 coordinate 13,378,732, forward strand.
CTCACAGTCATCATCCTTACCCTATCTAATTAGTTCAACATTTTTCAAACAAAATCTTTTTAATTGAGAGCTGTCTGGATCTTGGCTGATAAGGCCTGTCAACTTTTAACCGGTGAGATGTCAACACCATCTCCTTTCCAAGGGGCATTGCTGATGAGCCTTTGACACTGCAGTGAATGACAGTTCATAACCTTATCTTTCCGTGCTACTGCGCTATATAAATTCTCTTTGGGAAACACCACTCTAGAGCGTCCTGAGATTTATCACATAACTTGTCATAAAAAAAATAATAAAAGGGGAAAAAAGCTAAAAGGATGCGTATCCTCTTCACCTGGAGTGTCTGGAAGATAACTAGGGTTAGAGCGTCTGATCCTGATGCCTGTCTGACAGACAGATTGACACCTCTGGTCTCTTCCATATCTTCCCCAACCACACAGGAACAGAAATAAATGAAATATAGACGAACGAATCGCTGCCGCATGCAAGTGTCTCGGAAAGCATTTTGGGCAAAGGCGATCCCCTTGGTGGCTCTATTTCATGCTACATAGACATGTGTCTGAGGAAGGGGCCATTTGAAACCTGAGTGCAGGCAGATAGGTCGCAGCCGCAGGATGATAGCAGAGATTTTACTGAAGAGGAGCATGAGTTTGAGGCAGCACTCAGAGTAACAGCTAGAGAGGTTTGTTCCAAAATTGAGGCATGCACCATGTGGGGAAAAGTGACACCTGCATCACAGAATGATTGACGGCATATCTTAGCTTCTAATTTTAAACATTAGCAGGTTAACCAAGCTGACAAAACGCATTACTCTTTCACACAGCGTTCTTCTCATATTTGGAGGAATGTTTTCTAAAAATACATAGATGTCAGTTGCTCAATATGATTCATATGCAAAGTATTTTACTTTAGAGAGTGAACTTCAAACGTTACTGTTTCAGCAGGTGGTGTTCAATGTTCACAGATGTTTCGTGTTTTTGTGCTCATTCCAACTTACTTTGTAATATTTTTAAATGCTCAGCAACTCACTGCAAGGAAGCATGCTGAGTGGGGACTGATTGTTGTACTGGAACTGCTTGTATCATTTGTAACTGTAACAGGAAGCGTACCTGGAGCACAGAGCTGGGACAAAGAGCAGGAAAGAGAGCTAAACCTGTTCACCTTCTCACTTGAATTTGTTTCAGAGGTCAGGTAGAAGCAGTCCCATACCATAACAAAGAAAGACCGTATGCAGAGTTCATTTACACGATAATTTGGGTATGGAGACTCGGCCTCATTACAATACTGTCCTTTTAGTCTGGCTCATTTACTTCCAAATTTAGTGAGATCGTATCTATTCAAATGTTTTAAATATAGAGTATTACCAAAATCGTGTCTGAGACCTTCTTATCTAATTTTGGAACATCTCAAACAAAATTCACAAAGGTTAGCAAGACCACTGATATTGACAATAACGATGTAATGTTTTAATATCTTGAAATGACTTAAAGACAATTGTATGCATGCTACATTTTAAGACTTCTGTTTGTCTTTTTGTCATGACATTGTGTCATTCATTTGTTACAAAGCAATGCAAGAACAACAATCATAGAGGCGCTAAAGTAAACAATTGGTGGTTAGTTCGTAAGTTTATGCCATCATGATAATAACAAAATCATATGAATAAAGAAATACATTTGAACATTTGTTTTCTGTTTGTTAGAATTTTTCAAATTTTACTTGAGCATAAGATTAGCATAATCATGTATGTTTTAACTTACACAGTTAAACCATGCGTTTTTGGAGTCTGCTGATTGCTTGGATCTCCATTTTGCTGCTTACAGCCTTCTAGAAGTAGAATCGGAGGATGAAACCCTCTTTATTGGTCACATACATGCACACAGCAGAGCACACACACAGGAGTGAAATTTGTCCTCTGCATTTAACCCATCCTAGTACTAGAAGCAGTGGGCAGCTATTGTGGAGCAATGGAGAGGGAGGATTGGAGGTGTCCGGTGCCTTGCTCCAGGGCACCACAGCCTAGGAGGTGAACTGGGACCTCTCCAAGTAGCAGTCCACTTTCCATATTTTTAAGTCTGTTTGGGGACTTGAACCGGCGACCCTACGATTCCCAGTCCAAGCCCCTACTGACTGAGCCACTTCTGGAGAGCCTCTCATTCAAACAACTTCCCATTCAACACTGCCCTTCCATACAAACAAACATAAGTACCTCCAAACAGAGACTTCATCCAATTTTGATTACAATATAGAGTGAAGGATTAAGGTTATGATACATGCTTTCTGAAGTTAGTGCTTTCTTTGTGAGGCCAGATCTATATTTTTGTAATGTCTGGCAAGGTGAATATTGCCAGTCTTATCAAAAGACAAGTTGAAAATATATCCTAGTTAAACACTGAACATTGAAGGAATGCTATCCTCAAAAGAAAACAGAAACGTCAAGATAACTACAGGGGAACATTATGTTATCTGGGATCCATACGTGATATTGCTGACACATATCACCATTATCCGCAGCCTGAAAGTTTGTTTGTTCTCTTCAGACCAGAGACAGATATTTTGTACTTTTTCACACACAGGAAGAAAGGGCTTTTATGTTGTTTGTGTTAGAAGTTATTAACACTCACACAATCACACAATTATCCTTTTCTACCAAAGGCTAGACTCACTCCCCCCGGCTCAGGGTCCGAGTTGGTATCCACATTTGTTTAATCATGTTTTTTTTTGATAGGAGCCTCACATTTAAGTTCACCAAATGAGTGTTTATAGTCAAATTAAAACAAGTTGTTTTTTAGCCAAGTAAAGAGCAATTTATTTTTGAAGTCGACAACTGCTGGATGCAGAAGTTTTAAGTCTGGCAAAGAAAGGTGGGGTGAAGCTGTCCTGGGGCTTATTATTGTAAAAGCATAGTACAATATAATGATTTAGTCATTATAAATAATATTTCAATAAACCTTTTGTTTTTCTGGTGTATTGTTTGGTCAACAGCCTAAAACAAAGTAACTTTGCGCTGTTAGAAAAACATAGATAAGGTATTTCTATTGTTTAAATGCAACTTTAATCTAAATTCAACTCATAGAGTCTGAATGGTCACATTTTTATATTAGCCTCTCACAAAGCCTCCTACATTAGGATTCATTTAGCAATATTGAAAGGAAACTCAGTCAGGATTCAAATGTTAATCCTTCAAATGTTCTCATGCAGGTCTTAGACATTTCACACCTTTACCAATTCCATATCTTCATAAGATCAGACTCCTGCCGTGAGGAATGATCATGTCAATGTTTCTGTGTGTGTGTTTCCATGTGCCCATCCATGCATTCATTAAAAAATTAAAGAAATGCAGTCATTCAAAATTAAACAGTGGGTGAAAATGAATATTTTATTTCGACCTAGAAAAAACGGTCTGAATGTAGCTGATGCATGTGAAAGGCGTGTGAGATGTCACCTTGCTCCAAATGCCTCATCTTAAATGTGATGGTGAGCAGATGGCACTTTACTGCACTTTGCTGCACATTTCAGGCATTAAGCTGGCTACTTCCTTTAGTGTCATTATGTATAAAGACATACAGTAGATCTTCAATTCCTGGATTGTCAGCAACCCAAACAACCAATGAAACTCAAAATGTGGTACAGTCTACAGATTATCCTTTATTATTCCTTATTGTACACACAAAGTCTGTCTTAATACAGTACTAACCATTTATATCTACAAATGACCCCCCTCCCAAACTCACTACAGGGCAATCCCTTAAAATTCTATATGACATTTTGATTTCCTCCTGTCTTGTATTCCTGCCTTATTTAATTTATTCACGTTATCATCTTTAAACCTTTTATTATAGGCTTGTGATTCATTTAATAACATAGTTCAGGGAATCATTTAAAAGCCCTCGCACCATTTTCTCTGCAACTAACATAAAGAAAATGAGAATGAAATGAACTTCCAGAAAGTAAGCGACTGAAAGCAGCTGCAGGTAGCTCTGCAGGACCCTTCAGTGCCCAGAAGTACATTTGTGCCCTTTAAATGTAAAGTTATTCAAGAAAGAAACATGAAAAATTGGAGATAGGGCATGAAGGAAGCTTGGATGTGAATACATTATATTTAATTTTTGGCATATTGAGACTTTTTGTATTACAAGTACATTGAACGAGTCTGATCTCAGTAAAGCTGCCAAAAGGGACACTCTGTCTCTTTAAGCTTTTTAATATGCCGGTCAAATAATGACTTCCTCAATGACTCACTCCCTCCTGATGAATTTCAAAATGGACCATTCATTCCACATCCCCAAGGCTCTGTTTGTGTGTTTGTGTGTGTAGACCAATGCCAGGAGGCCAGGCCACACATTAAGACAGTGACTGGCATATCTCATTTGGTGTTTAATTTAGCAAGAGAGAGCTTTCATCTGTGAGAGCCCTTAGCCTCCGGCTAGCTAGCTGAAGGATGTTGGTGGTTCCTTGCCGGATGATGTAAACACTGACACAACTTTATTTTCTATGTTTAGCAGTGGTGAAAAGAAACATTACCTAAATAATATAATTAGGGTTAATTCTATGGAATTTTAGTTTTTTGCTAAATTATGTTGAATGATGTCTAATACGAATATTGTACTTTTTACAGCACTTATTTGACACTTCCCATTATGTTGCAGATAATAATTTTAGAAATATACTGAATTAATTCTTGTCCAATTGGTAGGAAAAATAGACGTACGAGTCGTATTAGTTTTTTTCTTGAGATTTCCAACACATCTCAAAGTTTGAAATGCAGGCCAGTTTCAGTTTCTCAAAAGGACTGCGATAAATTGTTGAAAAATGAGAGTAAACGGACTATAGCAGTTGGGACTTTTGTCATACATACAATATAAAAATGATCTTATTAATTACACTCTTCCAACGACATGGGGCAAGTCAGCTTGCATCCACTGCTACTTTGAATAATTTGTGTAAACTTAGAATATAAAGTCATTTGATAAATGATCAACAGCTAGATGTAATATTAAGTGGGTTCCTCATATTTTGACCACTGTCGGTTTTGCACAAAGCTGTGCTTTTATTAAGCTCATTTACAGATGCAGCCAGAGGTTTTCAATGAAAAAGCTCTTGTAACAAGGAGGCTACTTGCTGTTGAACATAGTGGAGCACATATTGATTATATGATACGATGATATATGATGATATATGATTTGAATAGAAATGTCTCTTCTACTCTCATTCTATTTCTATGTTTTTAAATTATGTTATTGGAAAGAAAAATAAGATTTTTCTCTTTGACAAATACCATTCATTACAGCTGAGAAGTGTTTCATCATATTAATGTAAGATTAATATGATGAAATGTTTCAAAAGTTGTGTTTAATTCTTTATTGCAAAGTGCTAAAATTGATACGTAAAGCAGAACACACATTTTCAGCAAGCAGGACCAGGGCATCTATAGGTCAAGGTGAATCACCACACCCTTTCAATATTAAATATTCTAGTGAGGAGATGCTGCAGACACATCCACCATAAACCCCTGTACTGTTTGAGATGCATCACATGTTTTTTGTGCCCTTGTTTCAGTTAAATTGCAAACTTTATGGCCCCTTAAGGGAAATTTGCTTTCAGACTGGCGAGCAGTAAAATACAAAATAAAATCATATAATAAAATTTAGGACCACGATAAAAACAATAAACACATAACTTGAAAGTGCAAAAACACACGCATAACAAACTGCCGTGTCACACTGTTTATCCATAACAACCCGCATGAGATGATTAGACACATCAGAAGTTGGTGCTTTGATGGAGTTCAATAAATATTGCTTATAGAGTTTTTTTCTGAAAGATGTAAGACATTACAGAGGGTTGACACACCAGTTAAATGCAGCCAAATCAAGGACAATATCCCTGCAATATATTGTCCTTGATGATGTTTGAGAGAGCAGATATGTATTCGTTATTTGTTGCTACTGTACTATTTAATGTGTATGTAGTTTATGTTCTTGGTGTATTGGTCTGCACTTTAAAGTAAGGTTGTCATATTATTATTACTTTACTCCCCAATGAACATGATTTAGTGATCTTATTCCAGTTGAAATGAATAGCTGTCGGGTTTATTCACCCTTGAGCTTATGGGTCCTCCAGAGTAGAATCATTAAACACATTTTAACATTTAATCATTAAATGCATGCTTGCCATTTTCAATATCATTCACCAGTGGAACAAGGCATTACCCGAAAATAATGTTTCGCTGCAGCTTTTATTCAGGTGCTTTTAACAGAACAGTTGGGATGTATATATTTTTTCCTGAAGGTGTGTGTGTGTGTGTGTGTGTGTGTGTGTGTGTGTGTGTGTGTGTGTGTGTGTGTGTGTGTGTGTGTGTGTGTGTGTGTGTGTGTGTGTGTGTGTGTGTGTGTGTGTGTGTGTGTGTGTGTGTGTGTGTGTGTGTGTGTGTGTGTGTGTGTGTGTGTCAGGGTCTATGTGTCAAAGCAGTGAAATTGATCTGCTGAGTTCATACACACTCCCCCATTTGCGACTTCAGAGGGTTGTCTCTTTGTTGACATCAAAAGATTTTCTGTGTCCTTTGTAATACAGATAATTATCCATATCAGTGTGGGCTTTGATGTTCACGTTGCCGTATTATGCTGTGTGTTCATGTGCTTGTGTGTTCTCAGTTTGTGTGAGTGTACAATAGTTTATCCAGTGTGTGTAACCGTGTGTGAATGAATGAACATCATTTCATGTGTATTAAATACAGAGCTGTGTATCACAGGATATCAAAGAAGCCGTGTAAAATGACACAATATCAGTAAGAGATGCTATCAACACAGCTTTATTGAGTTATTGGTACTATATTTTAGCCTATCAATATTTGCGTTCTTTGTGGCATAACATCTTCTCTCGTCATGTCTTACCTGGAAATATCGACGGATTCAAGACTCTTTGAACTCTGAAATGTGCTCTCCTCTGTTTCACTTACCCTGTAGACATTCATGTAACATTTGTTTCTATTTTATGGCACTTAAAATAGAAAAGACCACATAAACTACTAAACACAAGTTGATTTGAAAGTGAGTTTAGCACCTCTGTCTTAATTATCTCCCCAGAAAACATAATGATGCTCATCTTGCTTGTTTGAAAACAAAGTGTTAGACCCACAATTATATCACTAGTTATTAATTCATTTGCATATAAATAGTATAAGGAAATAATAAAATCACAGACCCGACAAAACCTCTTTAAAAAGGCTTATTCACTCAATGTTAAATTGATAACAGAACATGATGACAATTATGTGTAATGTGTGTAAATGTGAAGATGACTTGTAACTTGTTTTTTTAAATGGAAACCACCATTTACCACAAATTGAGTCTAAATGTTGTTTGCATTGTGTTTTTACCTTTCCATACAGGTAGGCAGTCATGGTTAGCCTGTGTGTTTGGGCTGTGGCCGCTCTGCTGGGAACCTCAGGGTGCTGGCTGGCTGAAGGGCACAAAAGCAGCAGGAGAAGCAACGTTCATTCAGCTACAATGTCACGCACCTCCTCCCAGGAACCAAACTCCATGGTAAATATCCTGTCCAACTCACAGACACACACGCACAAATATGCACACATTGAACTGCTTCCTAACGAGGACATCACTTTCACTCTCTATCAAGCCATCTATCTCATATCAGCCATGAATCAAATCAGAGTGGGGAAAAAATTGAATTGAATAGAAACACTCTAACAAAACACATGTGTTGCCAAATTTAGCAGCTTAAGCTTTGCAGGTTTGTTCCTGTGTTTGAGGACTTTATTGTATTTTTTAAATTTTTACAACAAGCGAGGACTACTTTTTGTGTGTATTCCCTTTTTTTAAACCCAGTTTTGTTTTTTGAACGATTCAAAACATTGTTAGATAATTGCTTAAACACTTATGAGCTTGCCTGGTTGCATTTATACTGATGGCACACAAGAGATTCACAAGCTACAGAGATGGAAAAATACTTGCCCTGTGAGTAAGCAGGTCCTTGCCAGCAAGAATTAAGCCTTAAACAAATGTTCTCTGCATAACAGAAACATAAAGCCCTAACAGGTTGTGAGAAAGACATACGCACAGACAGACACATACCACACAGCCTGTGGTCGTCTTAGTTCTTTGTGAAATTAAGCATGTACACCCCCTGGTTTTTTCTAAGTCTGGGATTTGGGTTTTGCCAAGTTGGCAGCAAAAAGGGGAATATCATTTTGCCCCGGTGGTTGTGTCCCTTGAATTCCCTTGACTCGAGAAAAAAAAAAAAAGAATTCTCAGACATTCCTCCCTCTGTCTATCTGGCCAAAATGTAATCTTAAAAGCTGTCAATTGGCACCAGCATTTAAAGTCGACCCTGGGGAAAATCTTTTGAATTTGCGCATTCAAATGATTATGCAGGATGCATTCTCAAAGCCTCTGGGAATGTATAAGTTGTGCCACATTTAGATTATTTTATATCTAACCCCCCTCTCAAAAGAAAAACAAAACATGACAGAAGAGTAAGAAATTAAGTAAAAAATTAAATTGAAAGCCATTAATTTTTACTCTTGTCAGCTTCCTGGATACCTGCAGAGACACCAAGATCCCTGCAATACAAAGGCCGATTAATACTATATTGGTGGCAGCTTTGATACAATTAGGGCTCCGACTGAAAGGATCACTTTATTTTTGACTATTTGCAATAATTCATCTCTTTTTTAAAGGTCCCCTATTATGCAAAATGCACTTTTTGATGTCTCTTATACATAAATGTGTCCCCTCTGTTTAAGGAGACTCTTAAAGTGTCATAAAATTCAACCAATGTTTTGTAGATATGGCCCTACAATACATGTTTCAAGTATAGCATAATAGGAGACCTTTAAACTCAACATTGCACAAAGAATACAACATGCTTTATCTGACCACTATCTTAAAACTTCACTGTGTTGGGGCAGTGGCTGTCTTGGTCAAGGATTCTTGTTTTAGTAATAAGAAATATCACAGCATTCTGAACGCATTGAGGAACATGTAGGGTTATTTATAGGCTGCTTATTTGACGGTAAGATTGTAATGTGGCTCGGGAGTGGTCCATATGAAGCGGGAAAAGTGGAGCAGTAAAGTGGTTTTGCTAAAATGCAGAGAAAGGCGGAAATGTGTTCAGTGGATGAAAGGTTTAGGAGTTATAGGTTTATGGATTGAATGAATCGAGAATAAATGTACGAACAATGAAAAAGGAAAATAATGAAAAAAAAGCCTTCTCTCCATGAACGCAAGTTCTTCTCTGGTGTTTTTATTTTTTAAGTATTGGGGCTATCCCCCACTACATTTACATTTTGATTATGACTTGTACATAGCTTTCGTTTTTATTTTGCAGTCCCAGAGGCTTTTTTCAAGGCTGTCTCTTGAGAGCTTGTACTCAAAGCTGAAGAAAAAAGGAACAATGATACTCCTTTCTCTGATTTAATCATAGTGTGGTAGGGGATACCTTCTTTTCTCAGCTCAACTCTCTGGCACATTTTAGCACATGCTTTATTCTACTGAATTTAAGTGTTTGCTATGGGTTTAACACAGCTAGGAGCCATACAAATAAACTTGTGCATACTAGGAGTGTGATGTTTCCAACATTGTCTTAAGTTAAGTGAAGAATAAGTGTTGTATCCATACATAAGAAACAAAAACAATGTAGTACAGTGTAAAGTACTTGTTGTTCATTAAAAAAAGTACATAAAACATGCCACTGTATATGTACCAAGAGACGTTTTTATAGGCAGTGAGCTTACATCATTTTCTATAAACAATGAAAAGAAAATGTATTTTATTTACTCTTGTTTTTTCTTCAAGCAGATATGTGGGGTGGTTGCATGGCAGTAGAAAATGTGTGCTTTGGTCATGTGGATTCAAAGTTAGCGAAACTGGGGACATTTTAAATAAATTAAGATGGTTAGAGGACGGATCGTGCCAGTGAACTTTACTGGAAATAATCTTCCCTGTCATTATAGTTTGATGCAGGGGAAAAGCTGGAATGAGTCTGTTTTATTTCTATTTTCGGATAAATCAAAGTTAATCCTTTGAAGGTATTGCCAGTCACATACATTGCCAAAGTATTTTTTTTTTCTTTTAGCTACATTCATTCAGCTCGTGAAGTAGTTTGTTGGTGCACTGATGGATTACTCTTAGATAAGACAGCCTTTTTTGTAAGTAACAGACATCAGGGAACACATATTGAATGTAGAAAGGCTATTGTGAAAACACAGACTTCGATGGACTTAGCTTTACGTTCCTGCGTCCCTGGCAGCCTCTTAATCCTAATCAGGCAGTGTCTTATAAAGTTAAAAGAATCAATAGTCCTCACATGTAAGACTATAACTGATTAAAAGATGCTGCTTAACAAATGTATTAAAACAGCAATGCTATGTTGGCATACAGGCAGCTGATTTTAGCAGAGAGTCTTGTTGTTGACTGGGATCAAAAGCCAGAGAAACTAAGTGTAGGCAAATAAACATATGGGTCCTTGAATGAAGAGGGCCTCTATTGAAGCGGGGGAACGCAAATATTGAAACACACTTTGTGCTAGACACATTTTGTAATGCCCTGCTGTTCAAAATGCATTCCTACAAAATGTCAGCCTCTGTTGCAGCAATGTCAGATTCTTGTTTTGTTTGTGGGTTTGTGGTATCCAAGATGGAGGCATGTAGCACCAAGAAATTAGTTTGTTCTAATTTCTCCAGAGGCTTTAAACTATTTTTGAGTTTGTACACTTCTCTATCTCTATTGCTTCTCTCACAGAAACCAATAAAGCAGTCAAACTTGAAGCAAGTCGTGACATCAATAACATTACACCAACGTGACATTTGGAAGGTGTTTTACTTTAACTCAAGTCACAGAAACAGAGGTGCTTCTCAAGCATGTGAAGCCAGGTGTATAGGTTTGTCAACTCTTTCCAAGTTATTCCACAGCCAAGAAAAAGTATTAGTTTCTGATTGGCTGGCATGTATCTTGTGACATCTTTTACCAGCACCTAATTAACATGCAATGTATAATGAAATCCACTTTTTTCAAACCATCCACAAACAAGCTTTGAAAACTAAATTGTGATATTAGCAAATCCTGTAACCCTTTTGTTAGAGGCCATGGCATCTCGCTATCGTACTTGGTCTTCCATTTCCTATCGTGTTATGCAATCATTACATTTTTCCTAATCTGCACATATTTGCTGCTTCAAGGTAATTAAATCACCTAAAACAAGTTTTCCATGTTACAATATCTCATGTCAGAGTAGCCCAAGATGCACTGTAAAAAAAACAATATATGACATGCTGGGAACATGTAGGAACTATGCCATAAGAGGCATAAGGAGGAAGAGGAAGCGTAATTCAAACAAAAACACCCCCAGGCTCAAGAGGTTAGATGGTACATATTGCATCGCTCTCTGATATTGTGCGTCTTTCAGCATCCCTAATGATATCATAATCTTATAACATAATCCTAACTGCACAGGGCATTTAGATTGTATGTAATAATGCAGCCATCTAATCAGCCTCTACCACAAAGGGGGATTATGGTAGAGAAAAGCAGATCCCACCTAATTGAAACCCAGTGGGTTTGCCCTACAATGAAATTCTTGTGTTCAAGGTATTTATATTTCTTGTTGGTACTGAAAGTGTCAATGCAATAGTTATATTGAATGAGAACAATACTAACTGCTTCCCAATCAAATTTGGGATGCATCTACTATACCTTACCAAGTGATATGAGTGTAGTTTCCCTTCATTATTACTATTTTAAATCATCCTAATCTGAATGTATAAAGTAAAAGGGCACTGAAAATTCATGGTAAACATTTTCTTTTTTAGAAAGAAGCACATACTGTATTTCACCTCTATGCTTGGTTTGATTCTCTAATCAATTGATCAAACAGCAGCTCTCCAGATGATGGAATGCGGTGCTGATGAGCACACTCAATTTTATCCTGCCATCATGAGGAAGCACGTCTGCAATTAAGACGGACAGATGGCAGAAAGACAGAGGGATAGAGATGTGGAGACAAAGGAGGAGGCAGTGACAGGAGGCACTAAAACTGCTGTGTTTTTCCTGAAGCTCTTAGTCTCCTGGGAAGCTGAAATGGCCTTGCAGACTCACACATGTTTTATCACTGAGCCTCATTACCAGTGACATCCACACTGAGGGACAAGAATGCAAAATGTCAAAACACTTCAATTGCTGTCTCATATTGGCTGCTCCAGGAGCAGTGTCGCATTAGAAGACCTGCTTTTGGGCTATTTTTAGCATTTCAATCCTTTGTTTTGCCAGTTTGTGTTAAATTGCGTCTCAAGCTCAGCCGATATACGCAGAGCGCTGTGCTGTAATAAACACAAATAATCAGTAACTAACAAGCACACGATGATGTTTTAGTGGGTAGTAGGCTACATGGTGTTCAGGAACACACCTATTATATTACTATGTGCACAGAGCTCCTACAACATTTAGCTTTTACAAAAAGGAAAAACCAAGTGCAAACCAGCATGTTTACAATTGGTGAACATGCAAACATACACATACCGTATGTAGGGTTCTAAATACTATAGTAGAAATATGCGAAAAGAATCCAAAAAAGCTTCTTATCTAAATTTAACAGCATTTATTAATAACATGATATGATAAGTCTACGAAAGAAACACAGCTGTGGTCCTTCCCCATGTCAACTGATCCAAGGTCGTCGTTGAAGCAGTTAGCTGTCTACAGCTGTATGGAAAGGCCTCGATCTTCTGTTCACGCATTTCTACTCTCTGGTCCTTTCGGTCTCGTCTTCTCTCATTGGTGGCGGCAGGGGCCGGATCCTATTGGCCTCTTGTCGTCACATGGGCATATCCCCCGTCTCTTCTATTGGCTGACGTTGACGAAGGCTGGGCATGTTCTGCTTAGCCATCTTATGAAGTCACCATCGCCATCTGTTGATTTAATCATGATGCTTCCCCCTATGATATGATATTATTATACAATTCTTCTACTGTTTATTGGTTATTAAACACATATTAGTATTATTGCAGCGTCAATGAGTGAGAGTTAGAGGCGGTGTGTTTGGTATGTAACTCCACGCGTCATTCTCCCTCCACTCATATGCGATATACTATTAGCTACATGCCAACTGAGGCTAAAAACAATAACATCTGGTACAATCGGATGTACAAAGACTGGTCTTTTGGGAAACAGTGAATTATGTCATTTAATGTTCCATTTCGATATATTGATTATTCTTACACGTACCTTCTATATTGTCCACCCTAGTACTAAGAGGGTGTTTGGGCAGAAAGTTGACAATGGTTGTAACTTAATCTATATATAATATGTTGCATTGTTGGAGGAGCTCGGGACCTAAGATTTTCATTGCCATAACTAAAATGTAGCTACTGTGTATATGATAATAAAACCCTTGAATCTTGTATCATACTGTCTTTCTCATTGACAGATTGTGTTGCAATTATGGATATGAGCAGTGTGGTCTTTTGCTGCTGTCAGTTAGTGAGTTTTAATCTGTGCTGTGGCACCGACTCTAAAGTGACTATACTGTCCGTACAAATGCATCAGCTGAGATAAAGGCTGTTTTTTTATTGGCGTCCACAGTCCGCAGTGGCTGAAATACCACAAATGAGTCCATTTATTTCTTCATATGTACTTAAGAGCCATTGATATTATCGTCACCAGTGTGGTGTTTCATTATTTACTTCTTTTATAAAGTCTAACCTTTGATACAGCAAATTTCTTATTGCTAAACTTTGAATGATAATTCTTATATGGATGGCATTATTTGGAAAGACATTAATTAAGGTCCATTTGAAGCTGCATGCCAATATCAAACCCACAGTGAGGCTTGACAAATTAATCATCTTTGTGGTGTCAATTGTTTGACATCATGTTTGAAATTCCAGCATAATATAGTGACAACTGCCATCTTGCAGCCTTGTTGAAGTGAATTCCAATTAGGATTGAATAGACTCTGTCATATATATTCTCTCTCACGCCCTCTCTGTATCGTTCTCGTTCTGTCCATTCACCTATTGTCTTCCGTCGTCATCATTCTCTGAACCAAGAAAAGAGCAAATGCACAGTAACGAATAGTGTGCGAAAAGCTTCAGAAAATGCTGTTTTTGTCTCGATCCTCGAGCCTGTAATAACCACTTTTGTGTGTGCTCTCTGTTTGCAGGAGAAGGGGAAAGCAGACGGGAACATCGATCAATGTGAGTACACTTACTGTGTTCAAACCAAACAGCATTTTTCAAAATATGCCATGTTGTGCCCCATGACAAAATCTTTTTTTCTTTGCTTTTCCTCTGCTGTTATTCCAGCATACACTTTTGTGATAGCCGGGAAATTCTGCTGGAAAGTATTTCAAATCCAAATGGGTCTCATAAAACAGACTATAGAGCGTGTTATGGAGAAGACCTCTGATGATGATGATATAACAGTGACAATCTGAAACATCCCTCTTGCTCTATTCCCATCAGAGGAAGCTTTTGAAAACATCTCAGATTTGAAAATATGAAAGCATTTCAGTAGTCACTGGATGCCAACAGATCCAACAAATCAGCTGAGGGACTCGCAGGCATTCATTTGTCTATTTGGTTGCATTTGTCATAATCTGAGAGAAAAGAGTAAGATAGCCTAGTTTAAAAAAAAGAACATTTTTGATTTATATTGATAAACTCAACTCCACCATGTTTTGCTATTCTTGTTTACATCAACAGACAACGAGTAAAAGCACCTGCCTCATGCCGGGTGGCAACTCCTCTATAGGTTGAAGGATATATAGGATATATTTGTCAGGTGAATAATTACTCAGCTGTCAACAGTCCTCAGTGCCCTGTCAGAAATGATTAAGTAATGTTTGTTTGGCTCGGGCCTCGGGCTGTTTTACAATGCAGCGATTGCTCATATGGTTGATGCCCCATAAGGAATATCAGACACATTCATGACTCCACCATTAATGACTAACCTGCTACATCATTTGAGTGACAGATGCCACACCAAGAGTTATGATACCATCACCAATAAGATGTTACTTGACCAGTGGTAGTATCAAAAACAACCAATCAAGCAGTTTGTTTGTTCTCTACATTTTGGTAGTGACTATTTTACATCTTTGTTTCCTGTAAGCAGAGTAACTCTCTGTGTTCAATACCTTGTAGAAGTGTTATCCACTTGTGGACTTATAGGAAAGTGTCTTTAAGTGTTAAATTATTTAAACACTCTATTGATTTTGAGGGGAAAATGTACTGTACCACATATAACGTCTGCTGCAGCTTACTGCCAAAAGCAGTGTATTTTTCTGACATTTTTCTAAAAATGTGTTAATCAAGCTCCACATACGTAAATGTACACTATTAGTGATGTTGAAACTACATTTTAATCCAGTATTCAAAACAATCTATCTCATCAATCCTGAAATTATGTATCTATTACTCATCTGGCAACCAGCAATGTGGGTTTATATCCTTTAGTTTACTCCAGGTGTCTTCTCCATGCAGCAGTTCAATTGTTTGAGGCGCTTAGATTCATGTAGCTGCATTGGCTTCACTCATAAAGATGAAGTGTTGTTTTTCCTTTTTATTCCATGTTGTGTATGGCTTTAGCATCCACACATGTTTCTCTTTCCCTGCTGTGTATATATACGCTGTGTTGTATTGCGTAACAAGGAAATTGAGCGGTTTATGTGCAAGTTACTGTAACAGCAATATTTCTAGGGCTGACTGCTTCCTATTTGACAAGTGACTTCCTCTGAAGTATTAGGCCCATTATTATGTGTTGTCTTCATCTCGAGAGTGAGAAACTACTTCTCTACTTGCAGAGCGGAGTTCTCCGTGCTATTTCTACTTGCCCTAAAAATGACCCAGAGGAGTTGTTTTGTTCATGTTCAGTTTTCAGCATCTATTGCAGCAATGCTTATTTTTATATTTCTTACCTATGGGTGTTTGTTAGTGGATTTGCTGTAATGTAGCTTTCTGAGTAATAATTGTTTTTTCTAGTAATATGTGCTTTCCTCACCTGCCTATTATAATGTGACTGCCTTAACACATCCTGATGGGAAATGCGATTGGATGTGCTTTTTTGACAGGTGTTTTATTATACTCTGTTGTTGAAGCTGACATATGTGCGTGATACTGGCATATGTGTACAGTATGTAGAAAATAAATAGAAAGAAATCCATCAGTATTTCTGGGATGGGGCTACCTAAATCTTCAATAAATATAAGTTCTGCACGAAGAGCAAAATGCAAAATGTTATAAGCACTTGTTGGCAGAACAAATAATCAGTATACATTCACAAGGTGTTAATGGAAACCCAAGAAGTGATTGACAATGTGGTGTGATCATGCAGTTAGATTTACATACACATGTCATTTTAATATTTATGTCTGGAGGTTTGAGTCTAACTGACAAAGTAATTTTGGTCCTGAATTTTGTGTTGCTTTGGTACTTTTCCTCAAGTCTTTGAAGTGTATAAAGAGTTGAGTAGGCTGTATTTTTTTCTGTATTCTGTACCATGATTTAACCTGAATCTTTCTTGGTAGTACCGATTCCGTTAGTATTGTATCCTTACAGATTACTGTATTCTGTACCATGATTTAACCTGAATCTTTCTTGGTAGTACCGATTCCGTTAGTATTGTATCCTTACAGATTACAGAGTTTGGTACCCAACCCAACTAACAACCTGCACTGACAGCTAACCAACCGTGAGTGCGGCCGAGAGCACACAGGAGGGGTTCACACATTTAGCATGTGCAGTTCAATGTGCTGTGTCATTTATTCTCTGCATGTCGTGTGTAAACATATTTGTGTGTTCCTGTTTCTGTGGCTGTCAGGATGACAGCATCAGCATACCAAGATAAGGTGTATGGCTTACTGAAAGGCTCTACAGCACTGCTGACAGTATATACTTTAATTGACAAGAACATTATTCACAACTGGAGAATCTGCAAGATGCAGTGGTATATCTCACTAATGCCTGCTATTTAATAGCTTCAGTCTGAGCTCCCTCACGCTACAAAACCTGGTTTTACCAACCTGCCGTTAACTGTTCAGTGTTCACAAAACGTAATGCTTTCTTCGTACTGTGATAGAACAGGTATTATATCTACAGCTGTGGAAAAAAACAAGAGACCACTCCAATTTTTTCTGAAATCTTATCTCTACATGTATGGCAGCCATTCCAGTGTGTGTTGAATTCCAAAACAGAGAAAAATTGCCAGTAATTTATAGAATACAATAAATAAAAAAAATAAGAAAACATTTAACTCAAAAGACGTACCTATAAAAAATAAAACAAGAGAAACTGATCATTCTGAAGGGGTCTCTTCATTTTTTGCCAGGGCTGTATATGGTTCCGTAGGCTATAATAGTAGCTATTTTTAATCTTCAGGTTTTCATAAAATACTGGTGCTGTTTCTTAGCACATATATATTTTTCAAGCTGAGTGATGCTTTTCAAAATGTGTATATACCAGACATAAAAGTGATAGTACGTTGAGGGCAGGTGAATCTCTATCAGCCACTGGAAAGGCATGTAATGTGTCTGCCCTGCTATTGGAGGACAGCTGCTTTAATTTCTAGCTTTTTCCCCCATTTAGTGTGTGCTGATTTTCCTCTTGAGACTAATTATCCATGCCTGTTTGTATGCTAAACTAGATCCACTGTCAGAATAAGGCAATTGCATTTCATTTCTTGTTTTGTTCTCCTTTTCCTTGGAAAATGATCAGTGTAGCTCTTTGGGATTGTCTGTATCCACACCCATTGGCTGGTTGTTTCACCTACTTTCAATTGTTCATTTCTTTTTTAGTTTACCCTCTCCTATTTTCTTCCTATTTCTTTGTATCTTTTTCTCCACCCTTCCTTTCATTTTCTGTACTTCTTATTTTCCCTCAAACTCACTTTCAGCAAACCTTTTATTATGGTGTCTATGTTCCTCACATTGAGACAATGACATTCATCAGATTGGCCCAGTTTACCTCTGGAACACAGATGCTCCTTGTGAAAATAGCTTTAGTATAAAAATTGCATCTAAAATTGTATAGGTAGCTTAGACAGAAATTCTGAAAGTGACATTTTGCTGGTTGGTTATGCAAAGCCAATAGTCAAAATGCTACGGTCTGGAAAATATGCATTCATTGTGATTGAGATTCTTTCCACACTGTTGTTATTGTTATCATTTGGATCCATATGGACACAAATAATATTTCCCATTTATCTTCCCAGGGAATGGTGATTAATTGGGCCTTGAGCTCTTAATTCATGAACCTTTACCATGCACTAATCAGCGTTTGTTACCGTCACAAATTAAACAATGGAAAGACACAAGGCAAGTTAAGCATTCCTGTGGTTCATTTAGATTGTAATTGGGTGAGAATTAGATGGGACAAGGTTGACAGAGAGACTATTTAATAAGCAGCAAATGGTTGGGGGGGATGCTGGGAGGAGGAAAGGAGAGTGGAGGATGCTCGGGCGGAGCAGGAATGTGGGAGGAGACAGGAAAATCTGTTGGCTTGGAAGTCATCTTCTGGCTTAGTAACTCAATAAAATAAGATGTGTTAATTGCATTGTGTTATGCTGTGACCTTTTGCAATATTGACGTTTTACTTTACCGTGTGCTTTACTGTCAATACAGAACTTAGCTTTATAAAGCTGGCTGAAATCAACAAACAGTCACTCCGTCTCTATTCTGTCCCGAAAGCAGTCCATTGACCTGTGTGTTTGTGTCACAGTGTGGAAAAAATTACAAGGGGACAGCGAGGGACTTAACAAAAATGACCAAAGAAATAGGTGAGAGGAAAATAGGACCAAATGAAGGAAAGATAAAACAGGATAAGATGGAAATCATAGAAAGGTAGGAGATGTAACCTTGTTTAAACCCTATGACGAAAGAATGTTTATTTATTTTAATAATTGGAGTTTGATATTTGCTTCCCAACATTTCTCTGGGGAATTTTTCCTGAAGTCCATATGACCTGCAACAATTGTATTTTAATATTTCACTGTCACATGATAAGAGACAAACAAAAGGTGGGGGAACAATGGGGGAAAACTGTAACATACTCTTTACATTTAGCATCATTTTTGGATGAGCCCTAGTAGCATAACAAAAATGTGGCTTTGCAATATAAAAGTTGTTTTGTATGACTTCAAATACGAATTTAAATTTGATTGATCACTCAGCCCTGTTTTCCCCCCGCTGTAATGGCTGCAGGTATTTAGCTGCTTTTTCCCAAGTTAACAGAACATGTAGGAAGAAACATTTGTGAATTGGCAGTGAACTTTACATTTGCTGTAAGCAAGTCAATAATTGCTTGTCAAGTGAGTATGAGGAAGTTCCTCGCTTATTGAAAACAGTCGTGATGTTGATGAATGCTCTTGTGAGAAAAAGATGGATGTTGGCCAGTTACTAATTAAATACAACTCTCATGTCTTCAGCAGTCTATAGGTAACTGGTGTATGATGGCTGTTGACATTAATGGAATTGTGGTGTGTTCAGCAGCGTTGAACTGATGGAAGTGATAGAGGTTACTGTGGTACAGCCATACAGTTGCAGTTATTCACGATATGAAATGCTGTCGTGTAGACAAAACAAGCTTAATTCATTCAACCACATGGAAACTGAAAGTGCTTTCTATATGAAAGGACAAGTTTAAAAACCAGAAGTATTAAGATCACATTAATTTAAGAAGTTAACTGAGGTTGCAGAGTATGAATACATGTGTCAAAACATCAATTTATTAAAAGAGATTCAAGAAAATTAATAATTTGCCAAATAATGACTTGAATAGTTAATTGATTTGTATCTTACTTTGAAAAGTGAATGTGAAACTGTTGTATTTAAAGTTGTTCAAACTGAACATAACTATACAGACTCTATGTACTTTACTTCATGACTACAGTACTGCTTTTACATTCAGTACGTTTTTAAGGAAGTCATTAAGCCTAGTATAGTTATAGATTTTTATTCATTGAATACAAATAGCACTACATAGTTGAGGTTTTCTTCTGCAGCCCATGCTGCGTACATGAACTGTAAAATCAAGTTGTATACCTCACACATTTCAAGGTGGTACTTTATAATTTGTTCAAGATTTGCAGGTTTTTAGACACTGTAAGGGGAAAGGTAACGAGGAAACACAATAAGTGCAGATCTGGTGTTAAATAACTGATATGTATTTGGGGTGAATATTCTATAATGCCCTGTGGAAGTGAAATGCTCACTCTCAAAGTATTCAAGGTTAAGAAGAAAATCATTAAATCAGTCTGTGGAAAACAAAACCCGCTAACATTTGCATTTCCTCCGTCATAGATTTCTCACATAAAGATGCAACGCACTATAAATGCTGGAGTGTTGAGGCAATGTGTTTTGCTCTGCTGTAGGTCTAGATGGTACTCTAATCACTTAGTTTTTTATATTTCTCTCTCCATCTCTTGCACAACTTAGTTTAAGCATCCTTTGTATCAAATAGTGTTGTTTTAATGCATCATATCTACTGTGATTTACTTTTTTGTACACAATATTCGAAAATCAAAAGCAGTTTAGAGAGCTCACTAGTTACAGTACTGTCAAGTAGGTTAAAGACATCCTGCAATATTAGAATGTAGGTAAAGAAAATACACATTCATTTCTGAACCTTGTAAGTCACTATCTCAGTCACATCATAAATCTCTGTGAAATGTGATTTCATTAAGGCGTAGAGCAATAAAGATTACCAAGCGAAAAGTTCATTGAGTCATTGAGGACCTAATCAAAAAAGTAAAATGAAACAGGCTTTGGAAAAATCGACCCACCTTTTTATAGATGTGGTCGCAAAAATTTGCATATCTTCAAGTAAAGTTATGATTTGCACCATAAATCTCAGAATTTCCACATTGTCATAAACCTAAATTTGATCGGACCAGGATGTATGATTCATTTCCTCCCTGATTTAATTCACAGGGAGCCATAGTTTCCCGCTGGGATAATTTTTGCCAAAAGTCTGAAAGTCAAAGACAAAGGGAATTGTAGCAGTAGTGTAAGCTCCGTGTTGAGCGTGCCTGCAGATACCGCTGAAGGGCTTAAGGAGGGCACACGGACTCTCCAGGGACTAAAAGGGACCGACAGTGGCACTCTGAATAACACTTTACTCTGACTGGGCCAAGCTCCACTGCTGGGATGCATACACATTACAAAGTACAGATACAGAGACTGAAAACACACATGTGGAGAAAGACATGTAGGAAACATAAGCAGGTGAATGTAGACACTATTTAAGAGAGATAGGAGAGTCCTTCGAGCTTCCCTCCTGTTCAAAGAGTCATGATATATGGAGAGGTATATATTTTTGAAAATATTTTTATAGGCCGACCCTAAAATTAGCAATGCTCGTTGACAAAAACACATTGAGATTTCTCCATTGGTCTTTGGAATCTTGCAGAAAAGAAGCTCTTTGTCAGACAAATGAGGATACTTACTGTATGTACCCGTTTTGTTTTGCAGGATGATCTCATAATGATGCTCTTTATAATTGAAGTGTTAATCCTCAGAATCTCCAGAGGTGGAGGCTTATGTTAGGCTATAAACTGACTTCCTCACAGTTGCTTGACTTCCTATAAGCCACTAGCCATTTTTTAGCGACCATCTTTCTTAAATCATGTAAAACATTCAGACATTCATGCACTTGTATGACCTCCGACCTTATTTTAGGCATCTAAAAAAATACCAATTAAGAACAATCGGAGGATGAAACCCTCTTTATTGTCACATACATGCACACAGCAGAGCACACACAGTGAAATTGGTCCTCTGCATTTAACCCATCCTAGTACTAGGAGCAGTGGGCAGCTACCGTGCAGCGCCCGGGGAGCAATGGGGAGGGGGGGATTGGAGATGTCCTGGTGCCTTTCCATATTTCAAGTCTGTTTGGGGACTTGAACCGGCGACCCTACGATTCCCAGTCCAAGCCCCTACTGACTGAGCCACTGCTGGATGAATTAAAAAACCCTTTGACTTGGAGACGAGTCGACAACATATTCTTAAACAATCACTAATTTACAGGTCTTAGGACTCATTGCTGCACCACACCATAATGCTTTATAGAACTGACAAACTAAGCATGTGACAACATTTGATCTGCGTCTAAAGAAAGAGATACAAAAAACATGGCATCTACTGTTTGTCAATTCTGACCTAATTAGTTTCACTTTTCTATCAACAACTTTGCAAACATTAATTACTGGTTGAGTTACGGTGTATATAAAGAAAAAAGTGCACATTTTCTTAATCTCTGTCCCTTTCAGTTGCCTTTCATCCCTAAGGTATCTTGGTGCCACATTTGCCTATTCTGCATATGCCAATAGCTGACCTTGCCAAGATCTTAATCTTATGTTGTTAGGACTGCAACTAATGATTACTTTCATTAACGATTCATTCTTTTTTTAATTCGCTGATTAATCCTGAAGTCTCTTAAATGTCAGAAACCACTTTTTAGTGTCCTACAGCCCAAGGTGAAACCCTAAGTGTTTTGTTTTTGTCCACTGATTCATTTTCTGGTACGCAATAATTAATATCTTTCATTACAAACTATGTTATCTCAGTAAAATGTAATTGTTTGTATTTTTAGTCTTAATTTGTTAAGCAGCTTTCCTTTAACAAAACAGAAATACATTACTGTACTTTTATCTAATCACTGTAATTATCTGTTTAGGCTTTATGTATAATTCACTGGAGGTTACATCCTGTATTTAAAGCTGCTGCTGGCTCAATGTCTGCATCACTACAAACGCCATTCTTTTTCTTCATCCTTATGATTTTTACTGCGTTACCCATCAACAGAAGACGGCTTTATGAGCTGAGAACAAAAATGATTGCTTTTGAATTCAGATTATATGCCTCTGCGCTCAGCTCTTTCTTTCCTGACGCTCTGTCTTTCTGCTCCTGAGTGTGCCCTCTTCCCCATCTCTAACACACACATACACACACAATCATTTATATACAGTACATACCATATATTCCTGACGGAGTTTGAGGAAACGTTATTGTGATTTGGATCTCAACCAACAAGGTCTTCACACAGTAGCACTTTGTCAGAGGACAAAGTTTATTACCATACTGCATCCCTAGAGAAGTGGAACAATTAATAAGCCACTTTCATGGATACAATTCTATGACTACTGTAAGTAAACATAGTTGAACAGTTTCTCAAATGTTCATTATTTGTTCCTTATGAGAGATTGAATTATGTTTTTGTTACAAAAAGGTTGTCATCTGAGGCAAAAAAGACAAATGTGATCATTATTCCTACCTGAGCGCAGGCAAACTAAGATGTTGTCCAATTCTAAATACCCCTGAATAATTGGTCAAATCCTTGTTAAAAGGTGGCAAATACAGACTTTGAGGAAGGAGATTACCATTCACCATTACCATGCCGAGTGAATGCTATCATTACTGCCAAGTCATGGGCATTATTGCCAAGAACTTAGGCAGACAGGAGACATGGCCCTCTGTCCCAGAATCTAAGATTGGATCAGAGACAGCATACATTTATAGAAGTTACAAAGGTGCCCACCCTGATGGATTCGTTTAAAAGACGAAGTACCCAATTTTGCCCGTGCATTTAGCGATAAAGAGATTAATTTTGTTTTTGTAAGTGGTTTTATTCAACTTAATGTGATTTACATCCCTTTAGGATACACTATTTTGCTCTTCTGTTGTACTATCAACACACCAGTGATAATAAAGGATACATAATCAATGCATCGAATGGTATTTCAAGCAAGCACTGCATGTCATTATGGCCACCACAGTGGACTGCCGAGGGTCATCTAAAGGGGACGGTTGCAGTCAGGCAGAAAGTAAATAGACGATTGATTATTCAACCCGAATCCTCAACAGTACAGGGCAATAATAACTACAACTGTAAATGTACAATTCAAATCATATCAACTTTCCATTGTTACACTACAAGACAAACACAGGGAAAATGAACACTATAGATGCATCAGACACTTGTTATTTTTATCATCAATTAACATCATCACACATAATTATTTAACCTATTTTCCAAGCTATTAAACTTTTACTCTACTCTAAGTGCCACTAAAAAAAGGAGCAAAGCCTGTCCACTAATTGTGGTTTGCGGTCAGTCCTTTGTCTTACACACAGGCCAAAGAAAGTATTGTATCTCATGCAATAGGCCAAGAATGCCTTTTAAAAGTAGTATTGGTAAAGCAGAAAAATCTGTATCCTTTTGCATGCATACTCGGGTTGCAAAGAGCAAGGCAGTACAGACTTGTATTGCAGGCTTATTCGCTTTCTAGCATTTATTTATAGTCCCAAGTTCTCTCCCAAACAAGTGGATTATTTCAGCATGCATAACCTCACATAAATCTTATTTGTTTGTAGAACTTTGAGCTGGTTCAGTGGAGTCAGTCTGCTGTGTTTCTCCCTCTGTGTGTGACCTTTCTCCAGCTTGTTTCTTTGCTCCTGGTTCTGCCCCTGTCTGTGCATTCTTGTCAACACTTGCTACCTCTCTCTGTTCAGTTGTTGTTGGTCCAGTCTTTCACTGCAGCAACACTATCTTTGGCCATCTGGCAAACTTCTCAGTGTCTGTAGGGGTGATATAATTGTGACCCAAGATCAGCAATGATGGTCTTCAGTCCATTAGTGACCAATGCATTTCAGACGCTTGTACTGCTATTTCCAAGGTCGTGAATGAACCCTAAGGCTCAGTTTATATCGACTATCAATTGTGGTGGCTCTTCACAATATCAATACTGAGGGCAAAATATTGAGGGAGTGGGAGTTTTCCGTGTCTCTTCAACTTCCCTGCCCAGGTCATATACTACCACAAATAGAATCTAATTTGGCAATAAACAGTGATTTGTCACAAAAACAAAATTAGCTTGCCGGAGTGTAAACTGTGGTAACACTTAGCCTTTAGTATTACACATATTGTACACAACGATTGTGAACTAGGGTTGTAATGGTTTGAGATTTTTATGGTAGGAATACAAAATATTACAAAGCTTGCCGTGCCAGAGGTATGGCAGATATGCACCTGCTTGTGTATGTGCCCTTTACGTCCTACTGAATCTTTGATTCTCATAAGTGAAATGTGTTTTTTAATGATGTGTTTTTCAGCACTTCATAAGAGTTGGTGTCGCTGCTACGAAATTGATAATTTGTCAGTTTTAAAGAAAGGATTTTGATTTTGAGATACTCGAGCGCTGGGGCTAATATCAAATAAGTGAGACAACATTTTGAAGCAGTGAGTCAGTAAGGAATGAAGACAGCGATCACACCAGTGCACCTTTCCAGGACAAAGTGAGAGGAAAATGAATCAAATGGGCTTTGAATTAGAAAAATAATTTAATATGACATTTGTGTTTCCTACATCATTTTCATAAATATGACAGGCAATTACCATTGTCCAGGTTTTGGCAGCATGAGCAAGCGGGCTCTGCCAGGATTCTGCCTTTGAGGCTGTGTTTTCAGAATTCAATATGCAATTTGAGGTTTTTCTGAAGCTCTTTATCCACATCCACTCTTTTTTTCAGCAACAAGACAGCACATAAAAGCACCATAGTTTATTTGACAGACATTGTGATCTTGACAAACTACTGTATACCCATATCCCACGGAGAACAGTCTCCAGAAATAAACTCATAGACTCCAAGGATTGTGTGATCATTGTCATACCTTATATTCATACAGAAGTCTATTTTTAAAAGTTGTTATGATCCCTAAAGCCTTTTGAAAAGCATGAAGATTAATGAGAATCCTATCGTTGATGTAATTTATAAACAAGTCACTGAGGAAATGGCACCCGTGGCTAGGCAGGTGGGTTGCTTGTTCTCAGAAATACTTGCCACTTTCTTTAGAATTAAATCACTGGATAATTTATTATTCAACACATTTAAATGGAAAATGGCTCGGGCAGCCAGCTTCCAGGGAAGACAGCATTGCAAAAATAACAAATATTACAAGAGGGTTTTTTTGCAGCTCTTTTTTTCTCGTAGAGAGCCGAGGCAAGCACCTGTGTCCGAAAAGGTGACTAGAATCATGCATATGTAATGAGATAAGGTCATGAGGTCTGATGAAATTGAAGACAGCTGAGGGTGGTAGGTCCATTAAGGTATATTGTCAGCATCACACGGTTAATTATCATGTCGGATTGTTACATCAGCTCATATTATTAGGTTTTTTCTCATTATCAAAACCCCCATCGGGCAACGGAGGTCAAAATTCTTCTAAAGGGTACGGCTTGAGTTCTCCTGTTGAGCTGTTCTGTTATGAGCAAAAACATTTTTCTCGTCTCCTATCTCGTGTTCTCAGCCATGATGAAGTTACATTGAGTTTAAAGTTTGGTTGGTAACTTTTGGGGCTTCAGTTCTGGTTAAGCATGTATTTTAATGCAGACATAAGATGTATCTGCATGTGTTCACAGACAGACTTAAAACATCAGTGTGAGTAGTTGCTGGTCATTGCCTCATTTTAATAATGTAGTACAATTTCATTTCCAAGAAATAATGAGTGGAAATAAATATTATAATAGCTTAATAGCTTGATGTAATGTATCCCAACTCTGTTAAGCCAACTGATTTAACAACGTACTTTTTATATAGCACTATTGAATAACAAGGTAACAGTTTTATTATTATTATTTATTTGCATTTACAACACTCTATTGGATGATGTGTATTTCTCCTTTGCATACGGCTGCACCTCAAAACAATTAGTATGCATGTCTTCCTATAGTAACACACATTTCTCCGATTAATCCCTGCCTTTAAAAACTATTTGTAAAATATGTTTCCTAAGGGAAAGTGTGTTCACATGAGTAAATGCACATGCACAAAATCACAGACTGCAATATGCCCGCTTAGATCTCATTGTTGCTATAACAACAAGGTAAATCCTCATTATATTTAGATCTTAGTGAATTGGTTGAGGTCCACAACAGGATATAAATGTGGCTTGTTTCCGTCTATCCATAGTCATTATGCAATAAACACATACAGAATCCCATAGGAAATGATTAAACTGATGTCCAGTGCAATACACACTGGACATTGAAGCCCCCTGCAAAGACAAAACATTTGAAGGCCTCTGATTTACAAGTCTTGATATTAAGCAGCAGCTGTAGTGTTCCAGTGATGTCATTACATTGAGTGCTCTGTGCTCTTGGTAATAAGGGATTTATTTTGTCCTATCCCTTACAAAGGACCAAGTGAGATCCGTCGAACAATAACAATCCAGCATTAGCAATTGGATTTTTTGGTTTTCACTCGTACAAATCCTAAAACTTCCCTTACAGCTAATGGAAAAGAGGAGATGAAGAGGCAATCACACTAAAGAATAAAATATCTCCCACATCTCAACTGCTCTCTTAGGGGATAGATACAGTCCCCAGTCATATTTGGGAAAATGCATTTCATATTCAAACACAAATGGAGCAATTTGTGCAAATAGCATGCGTAATAGTTGGGCAGACTCCCATGTGTGTGAGCGACGGCCGGGCCCTGGAGGAGAGGCTCTTCACCCTAAATGCATCAGCTGTGAAACCCGAGGCCCAGGAAAATGGGGCAGTGAATGAATTACAGTGTCAATGGTTAAAGACATCAGTAAAAAGATGGAGAGGGGGAGAGAGAGAAAGAGGGAGAGATAATAACATGTCCTCTTGCCATACTAAGCAGGAGCAGCAAGTGCAGTGTTATATCAGATACTGTAGAGCCGGCTGTGGCTAGCATGGTTATGTTGACGCGTCTGAATAAGCTGTCTCTCAGTGAGCTAAGTGATAATTCAGCTGTCATTCTGAGCCGGATGGGAGGAATAACATACTACTCCGATGGCTGATAGTGGGCAGGGATCATAGTAATCAACTCAACCTTGTTTTTGATTACACTAATTAAAAACAAAAATAACGTCAGACTGACACCTGCAAGCAAGCATGTTTTTGTTCCTAAGAACACTGTTGTCTTATTAATATTCAAATTTATGTTTGGAGGCAAATCCCATTAAGAAGCGTGTTCACAGGCAGAATATCTCTCTTTTGCCAAAAATGTTACTTTGTCAAAACAATTTTTTTAATCTTTTGTCAAATTGTCCTCATAAGCAAATTGCAAGTCTTCTATTTGTTCATTTTGCAGATTTTTTCTAAAGCTTGATGACACAGCATTTTAACTTTCTCCTTTCAAAACTGGGTTAACAATGGTTTTTGCATGGCTTAGTTGTTGCAAGGTCTGGCTGATTCTGGCTTTGTAATTATTTCATTCTTCTGGAATCTTACAGTACCAGGTCAAAATATATTTTACAAACACAATGGCTAAATGCCTATCCTGATTTCAATTTTACATCCTGTAAGTATAAATGGTTTACTAAATAGAAATCTTTGGCTGATTTAAATTGACAAATCCAATCCACCTGCTCCTTGTAGAGCATTTAAAACAATTATTAGAACATTTAAAACATTAAGTATGTGCAATTATTTATGTGCACCTTTGTAAAAGCTGATTTTCTTCCTTTGTAATTGTGAACTTTATCTGCTGTACAGTGTGTTCCCTCAATAATTTGATGACAAACAGTACTTTGGTAACAGCAGACAGTGTAATTTACATATATTACAAATGGATAGCGTAATGACCAGCTGTAGAAATGAAAGTCATCTCTACTAAAGATGTGTACCCTCACAAGATAGCCCATGTCAAAGTAGAGTTAAAAAAAAAAAAGCACACAGGCCTTTATTATTCAGAGTGGGTGTACCAGAGCGCTGCCCTTTATCACAGTTTAGCATCATTTTCAGATGGCTTCGATGATAGCATATGCATTCAGAGTAGCATCAGTAACTGTAGACAATCAACCTTTTGCTTTGTTTTCTGTTGTTCTCTATCTCCGTCTCATCCACTCTCCCGCTCTGCCATTGTTGCCTCTTCTGCTTGTTGCTTCTTTTGATCTGTCTGTCTGACTCTAACATCCTTTCACTCTCACTTTTTTTTGTTGCCATGTATACATTAACCTAGAGGGTGCAATCTAACTTTTAAGATGGATACTTGTTCAGACTGAGCACCTCAAACTTAACTTTTCAATAACTTCCATCTATGTAAGAAAATCTTGAGAAGATCAAAGTGAGTCTACCTTCATTGTTGAGAATAATGGTAACGTCCCAAACATGTATGTTATTTTATTTAGGGAATTGTTAAATCAGATCAATCTGAGGCCATACTGTTTTGACTTTTCTGTGTCTTCATCAGTGTCTGTCATGCTGCCTACTGGTGGAGTGTATTCAAAAGAAAGATCTTGGCAGTGGGACTTTAGTTGGGAAAAATAAACACATTTGTTTACATTTTATAACTTTTTGAACTACATGACCTCAATTCAATGGACACAAACAACATGATCATCAGGCATATCATGTCAGAAGTCTACCTTTTCTCTCAGACATTCATGTTCTGTCTGTATTCTGAGGCCCATCTGTATAAATGTACATTGTTTAGGCTGCTGAAATAAACAGTGTGTAGGGACTGTAGGGGCGATCTGAATAGGTTTAGAGTTGCATTTTTCTAATCTCTGTCTATATAATAATATATGGACGGAATAATATATAATATTCATGCATGGATGTTGCTATGTTATGTTTGGGTGTGTGTTCTTGTGTGTGCATTAGTGCACATGTATGGAGAAAGGGGGTTGAACTGATGAAAAATACATGAATATCTCTAAGTCCTCCCCTGAGATATGCCGAGCTCTATTGAAATTGATGTCAACTGACAATGAAAGATTGTGGCAGAGAAGCTTGAACCACACAGTCTCTTTTACATATTTTATTATCTCACACTGTTTCTGTTGTTGGTACTTAATATAAAATAATATAAACACACCCACTTGTTCATTGCTGCTTAATTGCGTTTTGTTGGAGGCAGAGCAATCCTGGATGCAGAAACGGATGTTGTTGTCTAACATGATCTAGGATACACCAACGGAAAAAGGAAAAGAAAGGATGACACAAACAACCCATACTTTGCAATACTTTTTCTCTTGCCAGTAACTGAAAATATGCATTTCTATCGTGCTGTGGAATAGATAGACCTTCTTTCAAGATTCTGAAAGCTATTATTTAAATGTATATTTAAATATAAACAAATTGTTCACATTTTGACTGGTTTTGTCCTTCGACTTGTTCACAATGGTTTGGGAAATGTTAAATTAATGTGGGATTTTTTTAATATCTTGGACTCTAATTCAAATCCAACAATTGAAATGTGGCTTTCTGTATTAATATTGTGGTTTCTCTATGCTTTGGTGGTGAAAGGAAAAAGGCAGAACTGTGTCACAAAGGTGGACATCATTCTATATACTGCCTTATGTCCCATGAGCCTAGCTTGAGTAGCGCAACTAATTTATGACTCATGCAAATTACCTATATACTGTATACAGTATAAGTGAAGTGAGCACTGCACCACTACAAATCTTCCAGTCCACTCTGATCAGGCAGAGCGAATACCTTGGTACATAATGTAGCACCTATTTAACTTAAAACTCTGCACTCATTTGCAGTGAGTGTGCTGAGATGATGTTCTATGAAATGTTAATGTCATTTTTTTTAACTGCCCTTGGTGCAGAGGGTTCCAGAACAAAACAAGAACAAGTCTTGACAATTGACTTGACAATTAACATCACAGCGCTCCGTTACTATTAGGTTATTCAGAGTTGTTACATAATGTAAGCCTGTTAGATTTATTAAACCCATTTAATAAGGATATTTGAAATTTGGATAATGAGGTTCCACTTTCTTGGTCATTGTGATGCAAGACTTCATTAAAGTGGAAAGAGGAAGATATCAAGTTAAAAATGTCCTTCCTCGTGCATTGAAGAACTATATTTTTTCCGGAGCAGTTGAGCAATGCCTGTCCCTTCGTGGGACTTAACAGCTACAATGTCCCGGCTTTTTTTTACCGGTTTTACTTCCTGCAAGACGTTAAC
This sequence comes from Eleginops maclovinus, assembly GCF_036324505.1. NCBI lineage: Eukaryota > Metazoa > Chordata > Actinopteri > Perciformes > Eleginopidae > Eleginops > Eleginops maclovinus. The sequence goes on from NC_086359.1 coordinate 13,409,686, forward strand.
AGCCGTGCATACTGCAGCTTTTCACATCCATGATCATCCCATGCTTTCATCACAGACAGAAAATCTGGTTTAAAAGAAGTGCTAGTTTTTGAGCTTTTTCTTCTGTGACAGCAAATTACATTTTGAAATGATTTCCCCTTTTTCCTGAAATAGGAAGACACATTTCATTTTGACCTCAATTAAATCAAGGAGCCAGAAATGTATTTTAATTCATTTATTTGCACTAATCTGAACATGTATCAACTTGAAGTAATAACATCGCCTCTCTGCAAAATAAAAGCTCTTTTGCTCATGGATGAGGCTAATTAACGCATGCTGGGTTTTCATCATTCTCCTTCCACATTCATTTGGCATATTAGGCAAAATGCTCTGAGAGATGTAATTACATTCATGTATCATTAATAGCATATCTCCGTGTTATTGAGATGGGGAACAGAGAATTATAGACTCTCGCCCCAATGTGTATTTCACTGATTTCAAATGACTTACACTAATAATCTTTCAATAAAGTTATAAATACTTAAAATATTTTTGCCTTAAGGAGGAAGATAGTGATGCACTAGGCTGTAAAAGATAATGGAATAACATTTGTCATCCTCCATTATTTGCATTTAAGAAAAATAATTATTCTAGTGAAGCCATTCTTATCAAGGATTATGGGATATGTCTGCATTCATATCTGTGCTGACTCTATACTTAATATTCAGAGGACATTTTGGCCAGTGTCAGTTTTTCATATATTTACCAATCACTATGCAAGTCGTGCCTTGTGATAGTTGGTAAAAAAAACTTTGAAAAAAACTGGCCAACACTAAATAAACACCCAAGTACAGTATGTGCACTTGGGAAGCAGGGGTGGTAAATTGTTACACTTTTTCATGTTATCACTTGAAGAGCCGGTGACCATCGGGCACTAATCAAAAGCTAGCTTGGGATTAATTAATGATTGCTCAAGTGGTAACTCTTAAAATAATAACCAATTCTTTAGTTCACTGATGATGTAGGTGGCCTTGCTGCAGCTAAGAAAATAACAGCTCACGGTTGCTCTATTGCCAAGCTATATTGATCTCTATTGGATTTGATCCACAACATACTCTTACCTAACCCAAAGGTGAACACCCAAAGGCACCTTAAAGACTCTCTGAAGTTTATAGAGACTATGCCAGGCCAGGAGAATGGATGAGGTCTGGCTCATTCAGAGCCCAAACGTAACTTCAGGCTGGCTAAATCACAGCGCAGTACTTCTAAAGTACTTGCTGTCGTTGTTCTATTCTTCTTAGTGATAGTTTTTCTATTGGGTATTTAAATGTAATTCAACAAATTAGAGAAACATACTATTAATCACTTTTAAAGTCCTCATATTAATCATTTATGTAGGTATATGCCTTAAACATCTGGGTTGAGCTGTGTGTCATCCCGAAACATAAAAGATTATTTTTCATAATCTCTTTATAGTCTTTAACCTACCTTTGTCAACGTTGGTTGTGGCATTCATATGACTCATGCTGTAAATTAAATAAAGCCATTATTTTTCACTTCCTGTTTCTTCTTCTGATGAAGTTGAACATAAGGCTCAAAGTCAGACGTTAACCTCACAAAATATACCGGGTGATATGTAAATTTTAATCTCTTTACTTTTATACTTTTGAATTATGACATATAAAGAGATAATATGACCCTAGATTCAGTTAGGCTTTGAAGTTTAGACATCTTCAGGGCCTAATCCCCCACTGAAGGCTACCTGTAAGGCAGAGGCTGATGTCAGATTTACAGCCGGGTTTACCTCTGGACACGTGCAGAAGCATTCTTACCTACAGTATCGCACCCAGCAGTGTTGCAAGGTCCTGCTGTGCCATGCTGTATCATGCTGAGCCGGGCTGGGTAGGCCAGGGGAGTAGTTTTTGCAGACAGACCTTGTTCGTAACCAGGAGATGAGCCGCAGACCAAGCACTGCTCTGTAACTACAGTTAATGGAGTGACACAGTGCAGAAACAAGATTCACAACCTTTACTAAATGTTTCTGCTAGCACATTAATGCTGCCTCCTTGTGTGTGTTGAAGGGCAAACACACACACACGCACACATTTACAGAGTAACACGTTCAGTATGCCTTTGCACACACTTGCATGCCTCTGGCTCTCTCACTCGCATTGATCAGCGCAGCAAGGACTCTGCTGCACAGCAAATTCATCAATGCAAATGTTACTTCTGAGGGTGTTAAAATCAACACGCTGCCAGTGTTTATGATTCCAGATCTGTCAGAGTCTTTTAAATGTGTTTGAAGTTTAAAAGTAAAAATGGGAAATCATCTGCCTCAGATCCATATAGTCAGTGGGAAGACTGAAAACCTTCTACTCGACTTAGGTCAGCTAGTAGTGGTTGTGACATTAAAATCAACACTTTAAATGGTTAACAAATATGCAGTTCTACAGAATCAGAGATGGTGGTTGGAAGATTGAAGAGCACACATGACCAAACCAGACCAGCTATTATCGCCCTCCCCTTCTTCCTTCCCTGTGTATGCATGGCTAGATTCCAATCCTGGATGAATACGGAGCCCAGCTAAAGTTGATGGATGCCATTTGTCTTGGCAAGCAATCATACCTGCACCAGTATTTTTGGTTCCTTTTTTCTCTCCCTCGCTGTCTCTCCCCGTCGCTCTCTACAGAGCAGTCCGTTAGTTTGATAAGTGATATTTATAGCCGTGACGGCAGCCAGCGAGAGCATGGGCAGCATAGAAAGGCAGCGACATATCAGGAGAGTGGACCATTCAAAGGCATCTGGGTATTGGGGCTTTGTTGTTATTAATTGCTTATATTGTCACTCTCACTCCTACCATCTCTCTGTCATACAAATTCCCCTAATTTTTCGCTTGAAGGACAAATATAGGGCTGCCTGTTGTTATCACTTTTCTTGGAAAGTCCTGTACTGTAGGTGTAAAAATCAGTAGAATCATGTTTTCTCTGCCAGTATGGTATGTTCTCTGGGAGTTGAGAGGGTTAAAATTTTTGAGGTCAACGGAGACAATAACCATCTCTCTACCTTGATTTCTAAGAGCAGCTGATTGGCTGGCTTCACCTCTAATCAGCAGCAATCATAAGACTTGATTGAAGATGATAAATCCTCTGTGATGACGGTCAAACTCTGATGACATAAGGTGTAATAATGATAATGGCTAGGGTTCCTGTGGTGCTGCACCTCTGTCTGTTCACCTTTGATCACCTGAAATATCTGGAGGCACGAAACCGTGGTAAATATCTTTACTTGTTTCATTGCACCCAATTGAACTTAAAGCCAAAGAAAATTGAGGGTTTTCAAAGAGAACTGTATCCTGGTTTCAGAAAGAAAATATTTGAAATTGAGGGATTTTACATCAACTATTTGTGATTTATCAGGGGTGAAAAGTGAACAGTTTGTTAAAGAAAAACAATTACCCTTTACAACCATGTGTGCTGCTGTCTTGTTCTTGAAAGATTCTAATTTTTTCCAATCTTTTATCAAAGCTGACTTAAGGTTATAACATTTATGAACATACAACATTTACATTTTGGATCTATGAGGGACACTGCCCATTTGAAGTGCTTAAGTAGCACTGTTTAGCTTTCAAGTGTTCAAAACTTTGCTGTCAGCTTTTTCTTTTAATCATTACGTTCACTTACACTTCTTTGAATTCTTAACACAGCCAGTCTCTAACTCTGTCAATAATTTAGCGTATAACGTTGGTACTGTTTGGCTTCACTGATGACTGAGAGTGCTCTCGTTTCCAATTATTAATCAATTTCACTGCTTATCCTGTTTGTATTTCCGGCTCTTCTCTATCTGCTTGCACAGCATTACTTACTTGGGTTTCATTATCAGGTGTGCAACTAGCCACGGCCATGAATAAAAAGAGAAGATGTGGCTAAAACAAACACCTGAAATACTCATTTTATCTTCAAAGTAGTCTCACTGAGAAATGTATATTTAGCAGCATTCTCAGTTGTTCTCTTAGTTGAGATAGAAAACATACAAAAATGTGTTTTTAAATTCCTTCTTTTAGTTGTTTTAATGGTATGGCAGTTGAAACGAGAAATACATTAGGAGAAAAGTGAGATATTGCGAAGCTAAATTACACATGATATTCAATTTCATTGCTTTCATGTTGGATTTTCCCTGTGACCTAACCATCAATTAGAGAAGCTTACATAGTTCACTCAGTCAAGGACTCAAAACACACTTATTGAGTGAATTGAGTCAATGGTAGAGCAAACTTTAATGTATATTACTGTATATGACCCACGTTTAAGAGTTAACAGTTGGGGCTGTGAGGGTTAAGGCTGCAGGGCCCTGACGGCAAATACAGTGGGGCAAAAAAGTATTTAGTCAGCCACCAATTGTGCAAGTTCTCCCATTTAAAAAGATGAGAGAGGCCTGTAATTTTTATCATAGGTATACCTCAACTATGAGAGACAGAATGAGAAAAAAAATCCAGAAAATCACATTGTCTGATTTTTAAAGAATTTATTTTCCAATTATTGTGGAAAATAAGTATTTGGTCAATAACAAAAGTTCATCTCAATACTTTGTTATATACCCTTTGTTGGCAACGAGAGAGGTGAAACGTTTTCTGCAAGTCTTCACAAGGTTTTCACACACTGTTGCTGGTATTTTGGCCCATTCCACCATGCAGATCTCCTCTAAAGCAGTGATGTTTTGGGGCTGTCGCTGGGCAACACAGACTTTCAGCTCCCTCCAAAGATCTTTTCTATAGGGTTGAGATCTGGAGACTGGCTAGGCCACTCCAGGACCTTGAAATGCTTCTTACGAAGCCACTCCTTCATTGCCCTGGCGGTGTTTTTGGGATCATTGTCATGCTGAAAGACCCAGCCACACTTCATCTTCAGTGCCCTTGATGATGGAAGGAGGTTTTCACTCAAAATCTCACGATACATGGCCCCATTCATTCTTTCCTTTCCACGGATCAGTCGTCCTGGTCCCTTTGCAGAAAAACAGCCCCAAAGCCTGATGTTTCCACCCCCATGCTTCACAGTAGGTATGGTGTTCTTTGGATGCAACTCTGCATTCTTTCTCCTCCAAACACGACGAGTTGAGTTTTTACCAAAAAGTTCTATTTTGGTTTCATCTGACCATATGACATTCTCCCAATCCTCTTCTGGATCATCCAAATGCCCTCTAGCAAACTTCAGACGGGCCTGGACATGTACTGGCTTAAGCAGGGGGGCACGTCTGGAACTGCAGGATTAAGTCCCTGGCGGCATAGTGTGTTACTGATGGTAGCCTCTGTTACTTTGGTCCCAGCTCTATGCAGGTCATTCACTAGGTCCCCCCGTGTGGTTCTGGGATTTTTGCTCACCGTTCTTGTGATCATTTTGACCCCACGGGGTGAGATCTTGCGTGGAGCCCCAGATCGAGGGAGATTAGCAGTGGTCTTGTATGTCTTCCATTTTCTAATAATTGCTCCCACAGTTGATTTCTTCACACCAAGCTGCTTACCTATTGCAGATTCAGTTTTCCCAGCCTGGTGCAGGTCTACAATTTTGTCTCTGGTCTCCTTTGACAGCTCTTTGGTCTTGGCCATAGTGGAGTTTGGAGTATGACTGTTTGAGGTTGTGGACAGGTGTCTTTTATACTGATAACGAGTTCAAAAAGGTGCCATTAATACAGGTAACGAGTGGAGGACAGAGGAGCCTCTTAAAGAAGAAGTTACAGGTCTGTGAGAGCCAGAAATCTTGCTTGTTTGTAGGTGACCAAATACTTATTTTACTGAGGAATTTACCAATTAATTCATAAAAAATTCTACAATGTGATTTTCTGGATTTTTTTTCTCATTCTGTCTCTCATAGTTGAGGTATACCTATGATAAAAATTACAGGCCTCTCTCATCTTTTTAAATGGGAGAACTTGCACAATTGGTGGCTGACTAAATACTTTTTTGCCCCACTGTATAGCAAACACACACGTTCTACCGTGCTGTGCATTTTAATTGGTTACTTCAGTAGATATAGGAAGATGTGCTTTCACCCATGGGACTCAAACTGGCCTTGGCTTTTGAAGTCAGTGCAAAAAGAATGTCTTTTGGCCTCTAAAGCATGGACTCAAAATAAGTTGGAAGTCTTTCTATCTAATATAGGAATATATTTTCTATTGAATTGATTGACCTTTGTTGAAGTATACATAATTATAATACAGTTTCTGATGCATGTGAACATCAATAGGTATCTCATAAAATGTATAGCATTAGGTTCACCTTATTTAATCATTAGTTTCCTAAACTGATGGGGTACTTTATTACCAACAATCAATGAACAATTTCGTGAAACAATTCCCAAAAGATACCTTTATAAGTGCCAACATATTTGCATGAATAGGTGTCTTTTAGGTCAAAAAAGGAATTGTTTCTTGTGTTTTCCTCTGATCACACAATTTAGATTTGTGTTACTTTTTGCGGTTACTTTCCAAAAGAGAAATACAATACTTCTTGTAAGATAAAGACTGTGTACAGACGAAAAAAAGTAAATGTTTGAACTGGTTGCCCTTGGTTCCTTAATACCTTCGGTAACATATGTTAATGTAACCTTCCCAAAGGGGCGGAATTCACAAATAGCAATATATGTGCAGTAGAGATAGCATCGACTTTATCCTCTTCCTTTTCAATGAATTCATCTGTATTCTGATCAAGTCATGTAATCCACAGAATTTCGGTCTCACATACTGCACCAGAATGTGTGTAGACCAGGAAATCAACAAAATTCAACACAAACAATTTCAGGAGATTCGTATATGGTTTCACAACTTTTAAAATGTTTCCCACAAAAGTGAACATACAATATGAGGTGACCTCAACTAACTGCTTGTGGGACAAAAAAACTACCAAAAGCTTAGAGCATTGCAAACAATGTGAGACTAGAAAACACTGCCATAAGTTCAGCAAGGGGGGGGGGGGGGGGGGGTCGAGATGGAGGTTGTGTACAAATTTGCCAATAATTGAAAGTTGTCTAAAATTAAGTTAGTTTCCCCTGAGTGATGGTTGCATAGCCCAACATAATAAATGCCACAACATCTCTCTTCCCTCTTGATATGTATGTCTTGTACAACTTAGCGAAATGTTTCTCAACTCAAAGCACTTTAGCCACACCACGCTCTAGTTTGAGTATCTTTAAATAGGAATTTTATTTAATTATAATTAAAGTGATACTCTATTAAATATGTAACCCTCCATGTGCAGCTTTTACTTAATTCATCTTACTGTTATGTATGCACCCTTATACACCACAGCAACAATCCTTTTGTATGTAAACCAACTTGGCAACAAACACTAAAATGTTCATCAAGACTACTCAAACCAGTCTTGCAGAAAATACCTCCTCTCCCATGACCGTTCATTTACTCTCAAGTTTAGGAAATTGTTTAATTTATACTTTTTGCTTCCATGTGCCATTCAATTAGCATAAGGGAAATAATCATTTTTTTCACCATCACCAGACCTTCTGTGATAAGAAAGCTTATATCTTCAAGGTCAGCATGCTCTCCCAACACTGTAGAGAGTGTTTACTTCATTGACAGGTTTGCAGGGTTTGAGAATCTGGTTTAAAGTAAAAACTACAAATATGATACAAGCTAGTGAAATTATCTGAAACATGTTTGGCCTACTTTTTTTGGTATAGTTAAAGTGACTGCTATATAAAGTGGGGCAAAAAAGTATTTAGTCAGCCACCAATTGTGCAAGTTCTCCCATTTAAAAGATGAGAGAGGCCTGTAATTTTTATCATAGGTATACCTCAACTATGAGAGACAAAATGAGAAAAAAAATCCAGGAAATCACATTGTAGGATTTTTAAAGAATTTATTTTCAAATTATTGTGGAAAATAAGTATTTGGTCAATAACAAAAGTTCATCTCAATACTTTGTTATATACCCTTTGTTGGCAATGACAGAGGTCAAACGTTTTCTGTAAGTCTTCACAAGGTTTTCATACACTGTTGCTGGTATTTTGGCCCATTCCTCCATGCAGATCTCCTCTAAAGCAGTGATGTTTTGGGGCTGTCACTGGGCAACACGGACTTTCAACTCCCTCCAAAGATTTTCTATGGGGTTGAGATCTGGAGACTGGCTAGGCCACTCCAGGACCTTGAAATGCTTCTTACGAAGCCACTCCTTCGCTGCCCTGGTGGTGTGTTTGGGATCATTGTCATGCTGAAAGACCCAGCCACGCTTCATCTTCAGTGCCCTTGCTGATGGAAGGAGGTTTTCCCTCAAAAGTCGTCCTGGTCCCTTTGCAGAAAAACAGCCCCAAAGCATGATGTTTCCACCCCCATGCTTCACAGTAGGTATGGTGTTCTTTGGATGCAACTCTGCATTCTTTCTCCTCCAAACACGACGAGTTAAGTTTTTACCAAAAAGTTCTATTTTGGTTTCATCTGACCATATGACATTCTCCCAATCCTCTTCTGGATCATCCAAATGCCCTCTAGCAAACTTCAGACGGGCCTGGACATGTACTGGCTTAAGCAGGGGGACACGTCTGGAACTGCAGGATTTAAGTCCCTGGCGGCGTAGTGTGTTACTGATGGTAGCCTCTGTTACTTTGGTCCCAGCTCTCTGCAGGTCATTCACTAGGTCCCCCCGTGTGGTTCTGGGATTTTTTCTCACCGTTCTTGTGATCATTTTGACCCCACGGGGTGAGATCTTGCGTGGAGCCCCAGATCGAGGGAGATTAGCAGTGGTCTTGTATGTCTTCCATTTTCTAATAATTGCTCCCACAGTTGATTTCTTCACACCAAGCTGCTTACCTGTTGCAGATTCAGTTTTCCCAGCCTGGTGCAGGTCTACAATTTTGTCTCTGGTCTCCTTTGACAGCTCTTTGGTCTTGGCCATAGTGGAGTTTGGAGTATGACTGTTTGAGGTTGTGGACAGGTGTCTTTTATACTGATAACGAGTTCAAAAAGGTGCCATTAATACAGGTAACGAGTGGAGGACAGAGGAGCCTCTTAAAGAAGAAGTTACAGGTCTGTGAGAGCCAGAAATCTTGCTTGTTTGTAGGTGACCAAATACTTATTTTACCCAGGAATTTACCAATTAATTCATAAAAAATCCTACAATGTGATTTTCTGGATTTTTTTTTCTCATTTTGTCTCTCATAGTTGAGGTATACCTATGATAAAAATAACAGGCCTCTCTCATCTTTTTAAATGGGAGAACTTGCACAATTGGTGGCTGACTAAATACTTTTTTGCCCCACTGTATATATATATATGGCATTTTGAAAGTGACAAACTCCCTCTATGCTCTGACATTTTGTCAATGTCATCATCATTCAAGACAAAATTGCTTGGAAAAATGCTCTGTTTTTAGTGTATATAGAAAGTAGATTGAGGTGGTCTTGGATGTGAAGGAAGAGTCAGTACTGTGAAGCTTTGCCCTCGGGAGAAGCCTGGAGGGTGATAACATCGGCTTTTATCACTGCTTGTATGGTTGACTGCATCCTATACTGCTCAGGGACAGGCAGACCCATCCATCTCCATTGGCTTTCATACACTCGGCGCCTCTGTGGATCAGAGAGAAAGTATCAGCATGAATGTCAGGGTGATTTGGTTGGCCATTTACCTTTTTGAGAATTGCTGCTAGTAAAGCAGTTTCTCTCTTAGCTTGCCTACTTCTCTCCAATTGAATTGTTAAAATACCATAGGTGGGGTTTTCTCTTCTATAGAAAGTTAAGTTGTGTTTATGAGGAAAATAAACTTGGCAGCAAAGAGCTGTGTTTCTTTAAGTGTAGATCTAAATCTGGCACTACTTCTGTAAGTCTTTTAATTATTGTTACCTGGAGGACCCCACTGTTTAAATCACACTTTTAGAAGTGATGTTTAAGGTTAGATTCTTAATTTTCACTGATGCCTTAATAATGTTAGAATTGTTTCAATATTTAATGAGGATTAAAAACTCTTTTTCTATAGCTCATTATGCTGAGTATAACATAGTTTGACACTTACTTTCATGTCTTTACAACTCTATCCGAGCCACTACTTTACCTCAACACTCAAAACTACTAGATACACTCTCCAGCTGCGTCTTGAAGGGATCTTTAAAATAGATCAAAAAGCTTTATTTAAGTTCATTATTGAAATAATGTGTGTTTGGGGAAAAGTAAACTATTATTAATATAGTATATGTAAACAGAGACAGCATGGGGATCATATTTCCCCATGCTGTATATGTAGCCATAATAAATAAAGCAGTCTTATACCAGCACTGTAGATTTACAGTTTATCCCCACATGAGAAGAAATGTTGTTTTCTCACAAGTGGCTGAAACGCAACTTTGAGTTTCATAATGTGCCAATGATGATAGCTTACCACGACATAAAGCAATTTTATCTGTGAGAAAGATCCTTTACTGGCTTACATCAGACATGGCGTATGTTACCGGCCAGCCTGCGCGGTCACTTAAACGCATGGGGCCACCTCGGCATCAATCACGATCCAGACAGAGTTTTTAATAGAAAACAGAACAAGCATAATAAATAACACAAGTCAAGCGTATACTGTTACTAATGATCTTTAGATTAGCCATTATGAGGAGCGAAAGTGGTGGGAGTCACTTAATTAATCTCTGGATGTATCACAAAATACTAGTCAACTTGGGTGTGTGTGTGTGTGCCTACTATGTGAGTGTATGGTGGGTGTATACTGCATATTCTTTAATTGAACATTACAATTATATGTTCCTGCACATGTGTGGTTTTGCAGGTTATTATAAAGCTGCAGAGAAAGATTTATGCGTAGGTGTCCTGATGCAATTAGGTAATGAGATTTCGTGTGCTCGTATGTACACAGGGAAGGGAAGCCTTATAAAATGTTCAAAGTTGTAACCATGCATATTGAGTGTATAGTGTCTATGCATTCTTAGCATTGTTATAAATGAGTTCTGTATTGAAATGATATTCATTATACTGTCTATGTGTGCAGTTTTGCTGAGTAGACTGAAGCGAATAGACACACTATGGATTACTTGATTTTTATGAGATGTGTTCTCATGCTGCTACATTTCTACTATTGTGCACTGGAGCTTATATTTGTAGGATTTTAAGGGTGTGTTGTGTTTATTGTACATTTACTGGTTTAGGAAGAAAATAAGTTCCATGGCGGTGAACAGTCAATCTAATCAATATAGTCTAATTAGCTTGTTGGTCTGTGGATATGTAGATGAAGATGTAAATTGTTGTTTACTTGGAGGCTCAGATATATCTTTATCTATGTGCCCTTTTAGTTAATGGGATGACAGACTGGTCTAATGCAGATATTGTACCATAACAATCTATGTCCCTGCTGTAGCCAACAAACAACTTTCAATAGCACTTCAAATGTGTGATTTCACATTGTACAGGTGATCTTTTCTTAGATTGTAACCGTAACTGCTACTTTACTTCTCAATTTTGAGTTTAGGAACTGTTGTTGTTAGTAATACTCACGCAATGGCAATGCAATTTATCAATGTTCGTATGCCTCCAACACTTTACATTGTCATACTTTTTTTGACATTCCCCCTCATAAGCCAAAATAATATAAAACACCCGAACCCGGTTGGAATTTCATCTCGCTTTTTTAAAAGCATGTTTCTTATGTTACTACTCTTATAAACAATATAGCACAACTTATTTATTTGTGTATTCCTCTGTGCATGTTCATGCATTTTTCAAATGTTGACAACCTATATCAAGCATTAGGGCACTCTTCAATGCACACAAGATTATATAATAGGACCTACAGTACATACACAACTAAGTAGGTAGATTGGTAGGCAGGAATTTGCGATGTTATTCTTGCTTTGCCAGAATATTCTTTATCTTACGCTTTGCCTGCATGAGAGTGAATAAAACTGTCAACATCAATTAACAGCTATCATTGGTTTACCTCCTGATTCTAAGTGAGTATTTCCCACCTCCATGAGCAATCTACCTCCCTTGCTGTTAGTGTCAAGTGATGATGAAGAGAGGGAATATAATTATTGTTTCTATGCATGCATGCATGAGTATATTCCTATTTCACCTTTGGCAATGCTGGCATGTTTTGTGGGGCCAATTGAAAGATATTTTGTGAATGGAAAAGCTGTGTCGGGCAAAGGGACGTAAAGTTAGGGGTCCCTTTTCCACGACATGGAATTTGCAATACATGTTGTTTTAAAGTCAAAACACATGGAGACCTTTACCCACTATTTTTATTGGAGCTAATGTAAAAACAAAGCTGTTATTTGTATTAGTTTTTTAATTATTTTATTTCATCATTGAATATTTCAGTGTTTAGTGTTTTTTCTTTTAATCATCATACTTTTTCATCATACCGTCACTGCAGAAAGAAACTGTGATATCAATTTGAGGTCACACTGCCCACCCTTTCATACAGTATACATTGAGAATGAGAAGAAAGATATAGTCACTGTATTCTGTAGCAACATGAGGAGGAGGAGGAGGAGAGAGAAAAAGGACTTTATTAAAAGTGTCATGTGATGGTGTTATTTACTCTGGGAAATCCTCTTTCTTTCCACCCACCGCTGTCCTCTGGGACCCCTGTCTCTCCCAGTCTGTGCGTTGCTGCATTTGTGTTTTTGCAATTTCTGTAGTTTATTGTGTTATTATAGTCTGTCTTTAAGTATGAATTTGTCTTCATATAGTACTTGTATGATATATTTTTTCCTCAGGCCCTCTTTGCTTTAATTACAGCACAGTCTCATTACACTGACTGGAAATCATTTTCTTTCTTTCATCACTTTTATTATCTGACAGCATTTGTGGAAATTAAATGCTTTTATAATTTGATGCCTTCAGACTTTCCTCCAACTCATTTGCATTGTTATCCCATATTTCCTTTGAGCACAAGTTTTACCTCAAAAACAATTGAAAAAAAACACTGACCTCTTAAAATGACAACGAATATTAGATGAAAGCACTGAGCGAAATTGAAGCAGATAAGTGGATCTGCTTGCTGCTGTCAGTTTTAAAGCCTTTCTAGCTACAAAGTTGCACCAATGAATATTTATGAGAGTTATCTGAAAAAAATTGTCAGTGAAATAGAATATGACAAATGCTTTAGGTGTCTTAAAGCTGCAAAGTAATGGTTTTGTTCAAAAAACAAATATTTTTCTGCATATATTTTTTCCTTTTCAAAGCATCCAGTTGGTAATAGAGAAACCCTTTTATACACATGCAAGATACCTTAACTGCACGCTAAGTATGGCTGTATTTTTGTCTCTTTCATAATACAAGATTACATTCATTCATATTTTAGGCTTTTTTGAAAAATAATGAAATAGTGCTTCTTGCAGTTAGAGCAGTTTCCTGTCTCACTGGTCTCGTGTCAGAATAAAATAACTCGAGTAATTGCTCCATGGCTGGTTCTTAAAATATGTTTTATTATACATATTTTCACAGAACCTATGATCCTTTTTATTCCACAAAATATGCATTATTTACATTTTTTCTAATCCTAAATAAGTATTTGCATGTGTATTCTGATACTAAGCAACACCCCTGACCTTGAATGGTGACCTCATTATATTCATCATGCAACATAAACAATTTCCTTCTGTACATACAATCAGAAACGGTTGCATTGTTCCCTAAAGAACCTAGACTTTTTAGGTATAATTGATTGTAGTAATGTGATTGTTGAAACCAGGTAACACTGTGTTCAGCGTTTCCCCTCCACACAGGCTCACACCATTATGTTCATAATTCAATTAAAAGCTATCTGGGATAACACAAAAAAGCCATTGAGATCATCCCCATTGTGGTCTGTGTGGTCCATAATTAACGTCCCTATCTCCTGCCTCGCCTGTTCAAAGAGAGTTAAGGGCAAAAGAAGGCCATGGGAACTCCATAAAAATGCAAATCTCAGTCACCTGTTTAATGCAAATCACCGTAGGGGTCAACTTGAATCGGGTTTGATTGAAACTTCCTCATAGAAGATAGGCAATTTTATGATTTCACTTGCTGTAGTCTTCCCTGTTAGGAAAAAAAAAAAAAAAAAAGCTTTAATGTCACACAGAAAAACACAGACAGTCAAAGGCTCCAGATCTTGTAAAGGTGTGGTTAATGTCAAGTCTTATGATGTGCAGCAAAGCCTTGCATGTGTCACCTTTAAATTTGTTTGCTTACATTTAAGGATTATTTTAATACATGGAGGAGTCAAGTCAGTTTTACTTATCACTTATCACACGTTTAACCAAAGGGGATTTGCAACCTGTACGGCATTACAACACCCAAAGTCCTTAAACCCTATCTTTGGATAGAACTCCCCCCGAAAAACAGTAGAAACATGTTAGTACTCTGAAGAAGAGCAACTGAGGCAGGATTCCTCTCCCTGGATGTACAGAAATGCAATGGTTAGTAGTGCTGTGTACAGAGAGAGATACAGTGGGGCAAAAAAGTATTTAGTCAGCCACCAATTGTGCAAGTTCTCCCATTTAAAAAGATGAGAGAGGCCTGTAATTTTTATCATAGGTAAACCTCAACTATGAGAGACAGAATGAGAAAAAACAATCCAGGAAATCACATTGTAGGATTTTTAAAGAATTTATTGATAAATTCCTCGGTAAAATAAGTAATTGGTCACCTACAAACAAGCAAGATTTCTGGCTCTCACAGACCTGTAACTTCTTCTTTAAGAGGCTCCTCTGTCCTCCACTCGTTACCTGTATTAATGGCACCTTTTTGAACTCGTTATCAGTATAAAAGACACCTGTCCACAACCTCAAACAGTCATACTCCAAACTTCACTATGGCCAAGACCAAAGAGCTGTCAAAGGAGACCAGAGACACAATTGTAGACCTGCACCAGGCTGGGAAAACTGCATCTGCAATAGGTAAGCAGCTTGGTGTGAAGAAATCAACTGTGGGAGCAATTATTAGAAAATGGAAGACATACAAGACCACTGCTAATCTCCCTCGATCTGGGGCTCCACGCAAGATCTCACCCCGTGGGGTCAAAATGATCACAAGAACGGTGAGCAAAAATCCCAGAACCACACGGGGGGACCTAGTGAATGACCTGCAGAGAGCTGGGACCAAAGTAACAGAGGCTACCATCAGTAACACACTACGCCGCCAGGGACTTAAATCCTGCAGTTCCAGACGTGTCCCCCTGCTTAAGCCAGTACATGTCCAGGCCCATCTGAAGTTTGATAGAGGGCATTTGGATGATCCAGAAGAGGATTGGGAGAATGTCATATGGTCAGATGAAACCAAAATAGAACTTTTTGGTAAAAACTCAACTCGTCGTGTTTGGAGGAGAAAGAATGCAGAGTTGCATCCAAAGAACACCATACCTACTGTGAAGCATGGGGGTGGAAACATCATGCTTTGGGGCTGTTTTTCTGCAAAGGGACCAGGACGACTGATCCGTGTAAAGGAAAGAATGAATGGGGCCATGTATCGTGAGATTTTGAGTGAAAACCTCCTTCCATCAGCAAGGGCACTGAAGCTGAAGCGTGGCTGGGTCTTTCAGCATGACAATGATCCCAAACACACCACCAGGGCAACGAAGGAGTGGCTTCGTAAGAAGCATCTCAAGGTCCTGGAGTGGCCTAGCCAGTCTCCAGATCTCAACCCCATAGAAAATCTTTGGAGGGAGTTGAAAGTCCGTGTTGCCCAGCGACAGCCCCAAAACATCACTGCTTTAGAGGAGACCTGCATGGAGGAATGGGCCAAAATACCAGCAACAGTGTGTGGAAACCTTGTGAAGACTTACAGAAAACGTTTGACCTCTGTCATTGCCAACAAAGGGTATATAACAAAGTATTGAGATGAACTTTTGTTATTGACCAAATACTTATTTTCCACAATAATTTCAAATGAATTCATTAAAAATCCTACAATGTGATTTCCTGGATTTTTTTTCTCATTCTGTCTCTCATAGTTGAGGTATACCTATGATAAAAATTACAGGCCTCTCTCATCTTTTTAAATGGGAGAACTTGCACAATTGGTGGCTGACTAAATACTTTTTTGCCCCACTGTAACTGTGCCTGTCGGACACAAACACAGAACAAAAAAGCAATTGTACTACCTTAAATATTAAAAATACAAAAAATAATAATAATAAAGTCAACCAGGAGAATAATCCTCCAACATAATGTATTCCCTACATACACAGTTAGTAGGTCTCATTTATAAACCTTTTTTTTTTTTCTCCATGTAACTGGGGTCTTGGGGCCATTTGTAAATAGGTACTGCTTCCTCCGCGACCCAACTTCGGATAAGCGGTAGAAGATGGACAGAATAGTAAAAAAAAAGTGTTTTTTTGGTTGTTTTTTTGGGGCTTTCTGCCTTCAATCGGATAGGACAGCGGAGAGCGACAGGAAAGTGGGAGAGAGAGCCGGGGTGGGACCCGGAAAGGACCACGGGTCGGGAACCGAACCCTGGTCGCCGGCGCACGGTGCAGGTGCCCCAGCCTGCCGCGCAACGGCCGGAGCCAAAAAAAAGTGTTTTAAGTGAAATAGGTAGATGAACAGGATGCTTTCTGTTCACTTCTTGTACCCTTGTCTGTGCAACTTTTTCCACCTTTTTAATCTTGCCATTGACTTATCTGTCCCTGATGCTGTCTTATGCTCAACATAGTTTGAGCACTTATGGCCTTCTGCACTAACCGTGCTTCAGCTCCATTTTGTCCATGCCAGACGAGTCTCAGCAGATAGAGACCCAGATTGGTGGATGACTCACCACCACTTTATCCCCCATTCTCGTCCCGTCGCCTTCTTTTTTTCAACGTAATGGAGCTAATGTTCAGCCCTGTGGACAGCTGACAGGGAGGCTTGGGCCTTATGCAAACTGTATGATGGCGGAGACCATCGTCTCTTTTGCTCGCTGTAGAAATGATGTGTCGTTTGGCACTGCACTTCTCCTAACCCTGATTTCTGCTGAATTATTGATGATCAACAGGGTCAAGGTTTGCTTTTAGTGCTCCCCTGTGGGGCGTTGCAGGGCTTAGCACTGCATCTGCACTCATAATATCATCACGACCCAGACGCCACAGAGCAGACTCTCAAAGCAGCCAAACGTCCATGTTTCCAAGTAATGGGCTTGTAAGTGAGTAAATAGATGTGCCGTGTGTGTCTGAGGTCTGCATGTGTCTCTATATTTAAATGTTGTATGGTTGACATTTGAATTTTTTTTTTCTTTGTTACGATGTGTTGCCATCTTCCATTTTTGCCATGTGTCAGGTGTATTTCATCTCCAGTGTTTTAGTGCAATGCACAAAGAAACATATTTTTTCAGCTGATTCATAAATAAATTACCTTTTGTTTTTCTTTCTTATAGCTGCGTCTAATTTCCATAAATATTGCATTTTAAAGCAATGCCCAGATCAGAAATATCTTTAGACCAGGGTTTTTCAACTACTGTATTTGTTGTATTACTGTTGGTCATATTTTTCACAAAGCAAGGCTCAGTTGCCAGACATTTCCCTGAGCTATTAATCTCGGTGTGTTAATCGAACCACTCAACCTCTCTCTTGCCTTATGAACATACTCCTTCTTGTTTGTTTTTTTTATTCTATAACGCAGGAGTGTGTGCCTCTGAAGTGTGTATGATTTTGTTCCATTAAGTTATGGTCATACAGTCCTCCGCTACTTGTACACTCTTTGCCTTTTTATGAGTTTTGTGTTTTGCTCGTAAATGTAGTTTTTATGCTCGAAGTTATTCATAATAAAGTGAACTGAAGCCCAACTGAATTATTAATTACCTAGGCTATGTTTATTGGGACAAGCCCAGTCCTAAAATATTGCGTCACTTTTACTTCATGAAATGTTGAGGAAAGTCTCAGTTTAACGTTTTAAATGTGTGTTTTTAATATGTCGTTCGTTGTGTCCTTCAGAGTGTGAGTGAACTTCTGAGGGATTGAGGCAGATCAGCTGTGTAGGCGTACAGTCAGTGTTCCTACATTCGCAGTATCCAACAAAGTGGTATAGTTTGCTAAGTTCAACTAAGTGTATTTTCTTGCTTTACTGCCAACAATGTTTACTTTTTAATACTGACACTGATATAATAAGATCCATGGATAATTTGTTATTAATGCATCTTTATATTTTAACTGATAATCTCTTTCAAATGGGAACATGGTCTTTCACAAGCTGTCCTGTTTTTGTTGAGCATGACCAACTGCAAAGAGAAGACAGCGTTCACACAAAAGATCCATTAAGATGGTGCATGAATATTAGATAAATACACTCTATTACACTTTTTTTCTTGTATGACAGTGAGGGATGTCTGCACTTCTGTTTGTGTATATGTGGGTATGTGTGTGTTTCTCAGTACAGAGTCATTTTCTCCATAGCTCTCCCTCATAAGATATTTACATGGACATCTATTATGGATTGTGATCTGATTGAAGCTGAGTGTTCCCATCATGGCCCCTCGGTGAACTCATCACACAAGCACGTTTTTTTAAGATACCAAATTCAGCCTTAATTTAGTCTCCAAAGTAAACCAAAGGTTATGGTGTTTCTCACTCTACGTTAAACCTCTAATGTGTTTTTTTGCATCTTGTTCAGTGTTTTACATATTTTCTCTCTTGGTGATTATGTGCAAACATCTGTAGAATTTGGCAAAGTAACAATCTGGAAAACACTATTGTATCCTTTCTTTTATAGTGAGGAATGTGCAGTCACTCTCTTGTGTGCGTTTTAAGTCAGCACAGACAATGCCCTCAGCGTTTCCACCACAACAAGTCATATCGAGTGTGATGCTTGTGTTGCTTTATTCCCTCCCTCAAATTGAACTGCTAAATCTAAATCCAACTTGGATTCACAGAATACCCACATGTCCAGGCAAGAGGCATATTTCTGGCTTCATGTAAACACATTGGCTGCTCTAACAAGCCCTAAATCCCTAATCCTCCACACATTGGGCCAAATCCACCTCTCTCTCTGTCTATGTTCACCTCACTCTCTTTTTAAATGTCTCTCTTTCATTTTCTTCCTCTCTCTTGCTGTCATATGCGCTTTCTGTCACCACGTCCTCGCAAACATGGAGAAAAAGGCCCACAAACACATGCTTTAACCACTGGGTGGTGGTCCCACGGATGCTTTATTCATTTCACCAGCTGCCCTCAAGTCACCCGCGGTCCCCCACCCCACCTTCTCCCTGGCTCTTTTCTCTCCTTATCTCTCTCTCTCTCTTTCTAGACTTTCTTTGTTTGTCCTTCATCCTTCTTTCTCATCTCTCACACCTCCCTTCTTCCTGTCCGTCACACTATATTCCTACTTTTTCTCCCTCCAAACTCAACCCTTGGTGTCTTTCTCCTCCCAATGCTTTTGTAATGTATTCTCCCACCTCTGACCTGTGTCACTCCTTATACATCACAGCTCTGCCTCATCTCTGTGTCCTCCTCATCCCCCTTCACCCTTGTTTTTTTTTTTTTTCCTTTTGTGATATGGCAAATTTAAAACAGTGTTTTTGTCTTGAGAAGTCAAATTCAGGTTACATTGTCCCATCTGGAACTGAGAACCTCTGACTCAAGTGACATTTGAATGGCGTGGAAGCATTATTGATATTCTGTTTCTCAAGTTAACTGTCTAAATGATTATTTATGCCGCAAATAGTTAACGTTAGCACTCTGTTCATGTATAATTATTATACATTAATTTGCATACAAATAGGTGTTTTGGAGATGTAAACAGACGCTGCAAAGGTGGAAGCACTTGCAGTTTAAGTGTAAAATGAAATGTATCTAATTAAATATAAAGCAAATCCATGTAAAAGGTGCTAACAAGAAAGCACCCATGAGTTTTTACCTTTGCCAAAAAATGCATGCACATTGTAATAGTAAAAGAACCTTTCAGCAGCTTACTGATTCATGTCTCTCTTCCTTTCCTGCCTCTTTATGGCTGTTGTATCAATCAATGTTAAAAAAAAAATAAGCACATGGTTGTATATATAAATATATATATATATATATTTATTTTTGACTCCAGTCAGGTAATCATGCACAAAATCACTGAAATACCACAAGACAATGTTAAATAAAAAACCTCTGTATCTGCAAAACTCAATTTGATCTAAACCTGTTCCCTGTACACGTACAATGCAACAAAGTAATAAAGCCTACATTAGCAACAGTCATAGACTATACTATCACATCATTTAAGTTTGGGAGGGAAAAAAATAACTGAACCCAATCTGATTCAAGCACCAGGGAATTAAGTTATTGGTCCAATTCTAAGAACTTCAAGAGGCCACTTAACATTTCTCTCTTTCACCTCCATTTGCTTCTTTTTAGTCACTATTTCTGCTTCAGGCCAGTCATTTCGTCCCTGTCCTCCCACCTCCCTGCTCCCTCCCTTTGTCGGCTCTCTCTTTCTTCCTCATGTCCTGCTGTCTCCCCTCACTTCAGGGGCAGTGAGAGTCAGCTGTCAGTGCCACAGCGTCGCCTGAGCTCTGAGCAGACCCGACAGCAGCACTGATCAGATCACTCACTGAACCTCTCTCTACGGGCACTACTCGCACACAGCTATTTTAAATGGCGGTTACACTGTTTTGTTTTTTCATTAGCCTTATTTTCTCTCTGCTATGCTTTTTGTTTATTCATGTGTGTGTTGGCCTGACTCTAACTTGGCTTTTTTAAATTAATTTAATGCAAAAACTAAAACATATATATCCAACTCATTTTCTCCATGGTGCCTCATGGGTACCTTGGGGCAAATCATCATTTAAACATTAGACCTGTCAGCGGTACAAGAGGGGAAAGTGTTAATGTATTATTCAGTACTTCTAATTCGGGTCTGTTCTTTTTCTGGCTCTGTCTATACCTGTCTGGATCAGCATTGTCTTTGTCTGTTGACTGCTGAGCCTACTGCTGGTCCTAAATAGGACTATGCACTTGGAAATCATCAGGTGTGTAGTGAAGTAGATGGATGTTCAATGTTATTCTCTGGGGCCCACATGCGACCATTTGAGTTGGTGCCAGCAAATATAACCCACCAAAAATATGTTTTTTTTTTACAAATCAAGTCATTGCTAACATTTAAAAAATGAATCATCCTCCTTAGTTCTCGTTTTATTTTGTTATTGTCGCATATAATGGTTATTTGCACAAGAAATAAATACATTATTGTATATATTTCTTAATATTTACTTTGATTTAGAACCTGAATCTTTGTCAAATAGTTCTACCCTAACACACTGCAAAGACTACAACCAACTGCAAACGCTTCCATGTTAGAGGAAATAACTCTCCCAATATAGATTTGTGTGTTGATGTGTTTTTATTATACGTGAAACAAAGGAACTTATGTGGACTGCTTTCTCACCACTCTCGCTTACCACTTAGCTTCATTCTAAGTTGCAGTGTGCTTGTAAACGCCATTCTTATTGTTCAGCCGTGTACTTGTTCAAGTAGTGGCCCTTGAGATATGGTGATGCTAAGGCCCTATCAAATAATTGTCATGCCTATCATGCCTTCCTGTCTGTTATCAAAAAATCAACTTTTGTATGATTGTTCACTCATTTATCCAGGTTTTCCTTTTGTACTGCATACAAATTAGCTTATTTTGGCTGACTTCACAAACAGTATTGGAATTGCCAACTTCAAGGGACCAGTATTGAATGGATTTTATATATAAATAGCCTTTTGACATATTTTTCAGTAAATATGTATTTTTAATATTTTGCTCTGACTATGCCAGTCTGTCAACACTCTTTGTTCCATAAAGTTGATGAGTTGTTTATAGCGAGCACCATTAGCAGAAGCCAGTGGCCTCTCCCTGCCCTCAGTGTTCAAAGCCTTGACAAACTCTGCCTTTTAAACTAAAAGCTCTGTAGCATATTTTAGTCCAGCTTTTAGCTTTTAGTTTTTCAGAGCTGTGGGTCACAGTGTATTTTTTTTACTTCATTTTATAGAGTAAGTCAATAAAGATAAAGGGCTTTTTTTTTTAACTTGAATACTCTTGCTGTCTCATCCTATGATTCTTTAATCAAGTTTCTCTATCTGTGTCTCTCCTTTGTCCCATCTATTTCCTTTTCTTGTCACTGTAAGTAGCCTGTGAACCACTAGTTTCAGCATGACCACGTTTTTTTTTCTTGTTTTTCTTAGGAGAATCCCCACAGTGAGCTCTTTGACAACCTAACTGAATAAAATTAAAAAAATCGAGCATCATACCAAATATTTTTTTGCCTCTTTGCAAGGGCAATGAAATGTTACTTTCCATTTCTTTTTTTCTATAATTACTCATTGTTGTTTCTGTCTTGCAACATCTTCCCCTCAGTTTTACAGAGACAAATACATCGCTGCTTAATTGGATGAGTCTGATTAACACTCCTTGTGGTGTTAGGTCTGACATTCGCTCATTTAATTGGATTTTTCTCTCTCTTGTGCATATGCCATTTGAAAACACATAAGGAGTTTTAGATTCGGAACGATCTGTGAACTATACTAAGTTTTTACTAATGTGATATCACCACACTCTTTACCATTTATGTGTTTCAGCTTGGTATAATGGGAAAATCAAAGGTTACAACGTTGTTGTTAAGATAGATTTATATAATGCTATCCAAGCTGTTTCCACTTAAGACTACGTGAGTCTTAATAGTGTGAAACTGCAGGCAATTGAATGTCCTGCGCCAAGGAAATCTGTAAACATATTTGTAACAATACACTTGAAAGCTAAGTGCGAACAAGCACTGTTTATATACTGCCAGGTATATTAATACTGCAGTCCAATACCATTAGCATCACAATAATGTTTCCTCTGTAAGTGTGTATTAACTCTCAGCTGCTCATTCACTGTAGGTGTTTGCATGTACATTCCTTCAATTGGAAACTTGCTCTGTTTTGTGTTTAAACATTGTATATCTCGCACCCTCACGAAACACAAATGATCTGACGGATTTTGTCTGATTGTTATGCAAACATATCTGCTGAATAACGAACAAATATGTTAAAAGCTGACAGTAGTTTGAAATGTATTCAATTTATATTAATGCAAACACAGAGGTATCCAAAAAATCAATAGACACTGTGCTGCATCTATATCTAGATACATGTTATCTTCCCATCCATCAACAGTCTGTGTAAGTGCAAAGCTCGAGATGAGGTGAAGTGAAAAGCTCCATTCACACAGTGCTAATATAACCTGGTGGACGCCCAGTGATTTGTAATAATAGCATAGATCTTGTGGGATTTGAATCTTGTGTAATCTTCCATGTCTGCCAAGGCACAGGTCCCCTTGATAATACTGTCTTATGCAAATGGGGGTCTCAAACATGATGTATTTCCCAGCCAGTTTGTTAATCTTTTGTATCTTGTAG
The DNA here is from genome assembly GCF_036324505.1 of Eleginops maclovinus. Taxonomy (NCBI): domain Eukaryota; kingdom Metazoa; phylum Chordata; class Actinopteri; order Perciformes; family Eleginopidae; genus Eleginops; species Eleginops maclovinus. The sequence goes on from NC_086359.1 coordinate 13,432,977, forward strand.
AATTATTGTTTCCTGCCTCAAAAGCTTTTGGAAACACCCTCAGTGCCAGCCCATCTTCCTTGGGATATAAATCTGTCTGAGACCAACGATCATGCCTAATTCAGAAAGTGTGTTATAATGTGTTCGACTTCAATGACTGTGTCTGACCAAAAGTTGTTTTAAGATTTATACACAAGTTCCTATCACCTATCGTCCTATGTGTACATTTTGGTTTTTCATAAACCCTTTCTTTCGTAATTGCCATTGGCGGACTGTGGAAGTGAAGTCACTGTAAGAAGGCAGCCTGTCTCCCACACTCTAGGTTAAGTGTTAACTGCATTTGACATACAGCAGCCCATTTAATGTCCATATCATCCATCATCACTCAGACTATCTTTACAGCCTGAGAAATAAGAGTCTATGCTGAGAAATCGTCGTTACTCAAACGTGAAACTCTATTTATTTTATTAAAGCATACAGCACATGAGCTATGAATCAACAATTACTATGATAAGACTAAAATCAGTAATGAATCTACCTTAGTAAACTATTGTCTGTATTTCCGGAGCCAGAGCTATCTTATTCCTCTCTGCTATAGAACTCTAATCTTGTACCAAAGCTATTCAAAACTAATCAATAACATGTTCTATTTTCTAAAGCTAATTAACATACACTGTCAAAGTGAAAATGAAAATGGCCTCTTCAAAAATATACTTTGCACTCCAATTTAGTAACATTTGCTCAACAAGTCTACCCAGCAGTTTGATGTTAAATCTGAACCTACTTTATTTTAAAACATGTATATAAATATTTGACCTGTTTTTCCTCTTTTTCTAGCAGGAACTGATTTGTTTGCTATGAGAAAATAAATGGAATACAACCATATCCATAAGACAAAGTGCAGTATTATAAGGGTAAAATTCAAAATTAAACCATAGGTTGATTATAAATCTAATCAGTACATCTTTAAGGCACAACAGAATCATAAATGGCCCTACCAGTACCTAGACATACTTTCTTAACACAGAATTAAAATCAGATACATTTCCTTTATCTCATGCGTTCGTGCTCTTTGAAAATAATCCTGTTGTGAACAGTAATACGATGTCCCTCACACACAAAGGATTAATGCACACCCCTACCTCTGTGTGAATAGAGCAAGCAGCCATAGCCCACCCGGCAGAGGAAGCAAATTACACGCTGTGTGAGGGACGCCGTAGCCTCTTGATCTTCCATCTCACCTTTGTGCCTCACCTCTGCGGCCCCCTGCCCTGCGGGGGCTATTAGTCATTCTGGCTGTGGGAGCAGGGCCATTGGGGGCGCTTGGTCTGTGTTCTCCCAGAGCCCTGCAGGAAGGGAATTGCAGGTGTGGTGTCAGCAGAAATACAGTATGTGCTGTAGGGAGATGTATAAATAGAGAGACAAATAGCAAGATGAGGCTGAAGATGGATTGAAGGGATTAAGATGTTGATAATAACCGTGGAGTGTAGCGAGAGCTTACCATGGGAAGGTTTCACAGCTGAGGAGAAACTGTAATTTTAATAAATAAAATCAGTGGTAAATTCTACTATGTATTCCGGTCTTTTCCACACATGTATGTGCACATGTGCAGACACAAACTGGGATGGAAATGTGATTGAGTCTTTGAAGATCACATTTCTCAAAAGACGTGTGTGTAGGAAACAGGAGGGATGTGTGTTCTTTTCAAACACTTTTCATTTGTATAGTATACACTCTGGAGAAGGAATTTGTCTTCCTTCTATATTCCGTACCCTCACATGCCAGCACATACCTTCTCAAGAAAATACTTTGGAGAGCTTATTTCATCCTTGGCCGTGCTAGCATTAATGTGAAAATATGAGTGTGGCAGCTGAAGAGGACTGATGCTTACTAAGCCTTATATTGCTGTAGCTTTAGTTGCTGCTGTGGCGGTAACATTGCCGTAAATTAACAGACTGTGTGAACCAGCCTCTTCCATTCTGAGAGATCAATCACAGGTAGCTATGTGTTGTCTTTTCAAGTGTCTTTTCTGTACATAAACACTTAGACACCCTTTTGCACACTTCTTTACAAAGTTAGATAAGAAACCGCAGAGGGTACTCTAAATAGTCGATCCCTTTGGCGCTAGAGCAGATGGTATGCTATTTGCACTTCGTTTAAACTGTCAATTGTTTTCATCAAAAAAGCATGAGACTCAGGTTGGTATGCACAAAGAGCATGGATTAATGCTGATTAAATGTTTGGAAATAAATGCAAAACATCTTAGCATGACGCCTTTTTATTAGTCTTTTAGTTAAAAGACGGACACATTGTCAGTGGGAGGAAGTGTTTCTTTCACAGTTTGAATTCAGTGAAGATATTTCTACCTAAAAGTGTTTAACATACAGTATTATCCAATCTGTCAATGGTAGTCATAACACTTCCATCCACCTGGGAAAAAAACTGCCATTCCTGTGCAGCCTCCAATGCCAGAATCAAACTAATTTAACCCAAACAGTGATCATTTCTAGCCTTTGTATATTTAATTATTTGGGGAAGCCCAGAGGCTGAATCAAAGGTTCATCTCACAAAAGGAAGTCCTGCCACCCTCCCACATTGATTCCAGTCCACTGGGGAGGGCGGCCCACAGAGAGGGAAACCGATGCCTATCAAACTATCGCCAAGGTGACCACGTGACTGACGGCTGCCCACTGTGAGTTCAGGCTCACTCTGGTCTCACTGTGGTTTCCCATTATTTTTCCCATCATTTTGTTGGCCTCTACGTGCCCCTGGATTTTACTTTGCCTTTATTTTTCTACTCGCATTATCATACCCTGTTGGCAATGCAAGTTGCTCAGAGAAAACATGTTGCTTCTTCTTCATTCCAAGAGGAAAACATTGAAATGAGAATGGTCTCATAATTTGGGTTTGGGATTAACTATGTAACAGGGTTATGTAATTCAATTACAAAAATGTAATTTTAATCCGTTACAGTTCCTAAGAATAAATGTGTAATTTAATTACAGTTACTTATCAAAATATTGGTGACAAAGGGGTTACAGGGGTGTAGTGCCATTTAAGTACCGGGGCACACCTATGACTCGTGCATGCATGGTCATGACCAAACCGTTTGAGAGCCACTGAGATTTAACTTAAAGTGAACTGTCTAAACACTCAGAGAGTCCTGTACCTCACCTGCGCTGAGGTTATCAGAGCCTCTCAGTCTGACAGGAGAGGACTCTCCCTCCACCTTGTTGTAGAAACAGCTCCTTATATATGATAGGGCAGCTAGCACCCAGATGCTAACAACAACAATCCCTGGTAAAAGTGCGCTCTCTAGCTCGTGCGCTCAAACAAAATGCTCTAGCCAAACACACACGGAGACGAGCTTGAATGACATAGAGAGACCCAGAAGTTTTCGTACTTCTTGTGTTTGGGGTTGCACCGCCGATATAAAGCAAAAGCTGTAGGGTTTTATCGATTTCCTTCAGAAAAAGAAAAAAAAAAACTACATTTATCCAGCGGAACCTGTGGGTGAGGAGGTTAAAGCGAGTTGACGTCGTCAAAAGTGCTACAGAGACGATAGCAAGACTGCCTGGCGGAGTAGGAGTAGCAAAGGTGAGGGCGTGCACCTCCTTGGATTTATAACTTGGCGTGCGCGGCACAGCTCCATACAAGCATGGATGAGCAGGAAGCACGACTGTGTGAGCATGTTCGTCTGTAGTATGACCCTTTAATGCGGGAGCATAAGGATTCCCAGATGGCCATGAACTCATGGAAAGAGATTTCAGGGACTTTGGCGAACGATGAAGCTTTTTGTAAAAAGCTGTGGAAGAACCTCCGCGATTAACTTGTCTCAAAGTGAACCAAGTCTAATGATCTAACATTTGTAATTAACGTGTGAGCTTTACTCTGTTTTCAAGTTTTTCTTCAAAAAAATTAGTCTGTCTACATTGTCAGTAGTGAGCAGTGAAGTAAACAGCAGGGATAAGCTGTTGAAATGCTGTTCTCTTTTGCCGGGCTCCTGTGATTGGCAAATCTGGGTGATGCCTTCTGATATGATTTACCGCATACCGCTGTCGAACAACGTCCTCATCCGATCCACCTTCCTCGTTCGATCCACCACTCGCACTCCATCGTTATTGTAGTCCACAGGGAACCCGAAATGTTCCCACACAGCTGATTTCAAAGAAGCAGGTGGGTCTTCTAGCTCCTGTGTGTTATCTGAACTCGCCATACTAACTTTTCTTCTTCTTGTTTGTTTTGTTGTGCTTTCTTCTTGTTCTTCATTTGTTGTTTAGGTCGGCTGTGACGGTTTTGGACGAATACCGTTACACCCCTAGTAACTAGTTATCTGTAACCTATTACATTTAAAAAGTAACCTTCCTAACACTGCTCATAATTCAGTTACTAGGTTTTAAACATTCATCCACACAATATGTGCTGAGTGAGGAAGTTTAAAACCTGGTTCTGGGTATTAAACTGATTCCAGATAAAGCAACGTACAAAAGTGTGTTGTCAGGTTTTATTACATGGGCCTGTCCTGGCTTGTGACCATGCTCCTTGACAAGCATTGACAAAAATGTATTTTAAGCTATCCCCAACTGTGTGGTATGTAACAGATAATGATGGAGCCCAAGGTAGCAGTAAGAGCAGCCGCCGTTCGGCTCTCTCCAGTCCCTATATCAAGAGAGTGGAGCCTCTGTGGCGCGGCTGTAGAATGGCCTGTATTGATCTTCTGATCCCCGTCTATCAGCTGAAGCAGGAAGATGAGCCCGGTGACATTTTGTCTGAGGCACACTCCAATCATCCCCTCTCTGCAGGGGCCCGGTTGGCCTTTCTCTCTGCCCCGCTCCATTACCGCATCTCAGAGAAATCATTTTTTTCTGAATTTTCTGTTACTGACCTTGCTGTTCACTCATTTTGGTTTGTTTTTTTACTTTGCTTCCTCTAGTTTTTTGTTTGATTAATTAGTCCTTAGTTTGCAATTTTCATCCATTTATGTTTATTATCTTTAAACATTAGACTAATGATATACAGTAGAGTGCATAAAGATGCAGAAAACCAAAATAAACATAAAATAAAAATAATAAAACTTCAAAATAAGGATCGCAAACTATTGGATGAAGAAGACATACTAAAAAAATGATAACAATAAATATACTAAATGAAAAGACAGGAAATCAATTTTGTAATGTGTATGATTATGTCTATGTTCGTGAATTAGATTTTTGAAATTGCAATAACTAATAAAAGTAATAGTAAAACACATCACTGTGAGTGAAAAAATATAAAAGTTATGCTTGGTTTATAAAAACTCTAACATTGTTAATTTTAACCTAAGATGCCATACACATACAGATAACAAACGTTTTTCTCAGTACATTGCATTTCTTAAACATGTTTTATACTGTAAGCTTTTATTCTGTTGAAATTTTGAACACTGAAATTAAGAAATTAACAAGATTCTGGCCGAAAGGCCTTGGGTATAACATCAATGCAAAGCTAATTCCATCTTTTACTCTCCCTATTACTGTACGAGTAACCACATTAGATGTGTCCCAGCACACAGTAAAACCTCATAAACAGCAGTCCAGTTCATCACTTCGAATGATAACTTCTTCCATTTGCATTCTTCACGATCAATAATTGGGAAGGGAGGGAGAACGCAGGGGAAACATCAAGACACGGGAGGAAAACAGAGTCAGCATCTGTTAATAAAGGACGTGACAAGTACTCTAAATCAGCTGTGAAACTGCCTTCACTCTTACCGTCAGCCATGCCTCCTTAGAAATCAGTGACAGCTTCTTTGCTCTCGATGTTTGTTTGTCACATTACGGTCACAATGTCAGCCTCCAATATTGATTGTAGCGTCTTTAGTGTGTGGTGTGTGTCTGTTCGCTAAAGTTGGGTATGGGGACTGAGTATGTCTGAGCCTAGATGCCATTAACAGTATATCTTTTTTTTCCACATACGAGTAAGACCATTCCACGTGTTAGCTGACTGAAATGGCTTCAGTGTCAGTCCCTTCAATCAAATGTAGTGAACACCAAGGTACTGGCTAACTTGCCATTAAGAGAGAGGTGATGGTGGTAATGGGCAATTTGCAGGAGTTAATGGAGAAATATGGCTCTGGTACAAAGTTTGTATTAAATGTAATTATCTTCCAGAGTTACTTCAGTCAGTCCACCACTTTGTTCGAGTCTGAAATAATGTGGTTAACATTTCAGTTTTGAGGGAATCATGCGTCACATTTTTGGGGTGAAGTTTCCCAATCCACATCATTTAATTTTCACAGATTTACTGGAATCAGACTGATAACATCACCTGAACTGAAACATAGATTATGACATCTCTCGATATTATTTAATTCAAACTCTGTTTTAGTACAGTAACAACAACCTGTACTATTTCCTAATCATGACTTTAGGTTTCGGTTATCTTTACTTTTGTAACCTGTTCAATGCACAAATGAGGGAATTGACCATCCTTAAACATTACAAACTAAAACTTAATCAAATCTTAAATGATCCACCCAAATGATGCTCTGGAAAACCTAATGGGGACACCTTGTTAATTATTAATTAAAACAAGGATGGCACATGATTTACTAAACTTAAATGAACTCTGCAGTGAATTCTATCTCTGCTCATCTGTATTCCTGTATTTGTTTGCCCAGGAAAATATCATCATTTTTGGTAGAATGCAGCAAAACGGACAGTTTGTCCTTATCTGTGTGTATGGGGCACCATATCTCACCTAGCACCGAGGGCTGCTGTTGTCCATTGATATTCCAGCTCAGCGTGCATGTCAGAAGTGCTTTGTCTGACCGCGCGGCACAGGGGAGACAGTGTTTGACTGCGCGTCTCTGAATTTAATTATCTACAGCTGCTTTAGAGCAAAAAGAATGATCTCTAGGATCAGCAGATGTGACAGAGCTTTTCTTAGGCTGCAGAATACATACACATGAACACAAGTTCTCATTTCACACTCGCACTATGCCTACAGCTACACTCAAACAAGTGAAATCAAATGAGGACACTTTTGGAGCTGGATTACATCTAACAATAGCTTTGTGCTGGCAAAAAATGTCCACACTCCGCTTCTGTAAATGTCACACAGCCATATCCTGAAGGGTTTGAGACAGCATAGTCTGTGTTTCCATGGATCAGGGCGGTTTATAACATTGTGGTGCTGCAGGCAGCGGGTCCCACATCAGCAGGGCAAATGTTCTTAGTCTAATTAGCAAGAAGCTCGGCAGCGTCCCTCTGTCTCTGAGGAGGACGTATCAAAAACAACAAACTCCCTCCCAGTGGAACTGGATTCAATACAAAATAAATAGACGTTGTTGTGATAGTCTTTAAATGTTAAAGGGATTTAAAGAGCTTTCAAGTCTGTCCTCAGGTATAAATATATCGAGGCATATTTTAGTTGCTAAATAGAGCAAGGGTTTAAACATAAATGCTTTGCTTCCAGAGTGAAATGACATATATCAACTTGCTTTTTCTCTCTGTCTGTGTGTGTGCTCTGTTCCTTAAGCGAGCGTGCTGTACAGTGCATATGTGATTGAGTGCATACAGATTGCATGCCTCACTCTGGATGTGGACTCTGGAGTGATGTTCAAGACTAACAAGATTTTGGCGTGTCATGCTGTGAGTGCAGTTATGCTCTCATCCACTTAGGCTTGCATAAAAGAAAACGTATCTTTGTCTTTTTTAAAGTCAGAAAGATAAGCCAAAAGGTTTTTTTACACTTTTAGACAAACCCCTAATTTTCTAATGCAATCATCAACAAAGTTCCTTTGCTAAACACGTCCTCGAAATCTGTTATTATAGTGGACAATGCCGGGTCTCAATTTCCCTCTCAGCCTGGTGCTTGTCTCAAAAGCCCAGCTGAGACAAGCACCAGGCGGGTATTGACAAAAAGAGACGGAGAGTATAAAAACATGCATCCCTAAATAATAAGAAAAAAAGACCACAGATCCAGTGAAGAATAAAAGAGTTTGGACAAGACTGACAGAATGGGAGGCTTGACACCGGATGGTCAGCCTGGCATTGTCTTGGCACCGCAGAGCGTCTAAACTTGTAAGTGCCATTTATAAGCACTTTGCCTGCAGCTTAGACAGGGAGGATTATCAAATGGCACTTTTAGCCTCTTAAACAACCCACAATTGGAGCCAACACAGTCCAAGAGAACCTGAAACAATGGAGTAACAGCGAGGATGAACGGCAGCTCTCGGACTAGCCAAATGTCAGACAGCTTGTGTATTGTAGATGGAGTTTTTAAGCGCTATTGTTTCTATTGTTGGCTGTTCATGTACTCTTTTCTCCGAGCAACATGGGCAAAGGGGTTTGATGGAGTACAACGAGAGGAAGGGAGGGGGCAAACAACAGAACGAAGAAGGAAAGAAGTAAAGCCATGGGTAATGGCTGCTGGATGGTTGTTGCTAAGCGTTTAATCTCCCACGCTCAGAGAATACAAACGATCTTGTAATCGTCCCTGACCTTGACATGAACAACAAGGTCGCAAGGGAGCCGGGCTATTTTGCATTTCCCACAGATGCTTTGCAGAGACACGCTGAACAATTAGTAAACTGGATAAAAATTAATTGAGTCTGTCTTACTCAACTCCATCTCCGTCCCCTACATGCTCCCCCCGGGGTAGTTAACTCACCCCCCCCCCAAACCAGGAGCTTCCTAATACTTAATTGTGATCAAGAAATCAATGCGATCCAGGCCAACTTAAACAAAAACACACATGCAATCCTTTGCCTGTATTTCTTTGTCTAACTTTGCAAATCCAGATTAAGTAAAATGTTGTTAACATGAATTCCATGAGATGAATAGAAAGTTTGATTACAATTATTGTATTTTTATTTATATACTGTCTGTAAACGAAAATTCAATGCAACAATCAAGTTACTGGAGTTTCTAATGGAATCATGTCAGCCATCTCATTATTTGGTATGATATGAAACAAAATAAAGAAGCTAATGTAAGCAAAAATGGCTTAATTGTTGGTTTTAGACAGGCAATTAAAATATTGAAAGTCATCTCAATTTATCTGATAAAACTTTATGATGACAGACTTATTTACAATGAAAAATTTGTTTCAATAGTGTCTGTTATCAGTTTTGACAATGTGTCTTTTTTTTGCAAGGGCAGGCATTGACTGAGCAGCAGCATGTATAATTGCCTGTAGGTTCCATGGAGTAGGACCATGTTACTATATTTTGTGTAGTTTTTGTGCATTTGTGTGTGTGCGTGACTGTGTGACTCGGCCCTTGAATCGCTTCTATATATTAAGGTTATTTTGTCCTCAGAAAACAGCGCATTATCTCCATTATAAAATATGCTGAGAGTTGAGATATGTTTATACTGCCGGCAAATTCAATTTATGTTTTCAGCAGTTTGATTATACGAGTACGAACTCTCTTAAGGCCAGTATGGTTTTATTCCACAGATGGATAATAATATACAGTATCTGACCCCTTCTAAGCATTGTAAGCTATTAAACCACAAAAAGCATCAACACAATGGCCAGCAAGCCACTTTTCAATGTGTATTTGTTTTCTTGCAACAGCCTTCAGCGTCCCATTACTGAAATGCAATGTTACAAGCTGCCACTTACTTTGCCAACTTACCTACCTCAACTTTTTTCATTCGGTGTGGTCTCTCACAGAGCTGCATAAAACAGTTGTCTCCTTTATGTTTCTTTTCCTGCTTTCCATGGCAAATAGCAACGCTTGTTAACATCAAAGGTAAAAAACGAGACAGACATAGTGCTTGAAATTTAGCAACGGAAAACAGTGCTAGAAACTGAACTCGGTCAATTACGGGTGAAACTTTGCTTTTGCACCAATACTCCAACATTTTTCATTTGATCTGAGAGCAGGACATATTGAAGGGTAGACACCCAGCCACAAGCCTGTAATGGCTGCAGTTCTTAAAAAAACTGAGCATTGGGGTTAAGAAGGGTGAGAGCTTTTTTTAACATGAAAAAATAATCGAAAAAGGAAGTGTTAAATGAAACCTTCCAATTGACTCAAATACTCATTAACAATGAATTTGCAATTGTAAATGTATTTATTCTTCGATCAAATAAAATCTGTCGCTCCTCAGCCCACTTTTCAACACTACATGTGTGTCTGAGTAGGAGTTGTTCATGTTTGATAATATTGGTTTAGCCTTCTCACTCTCATACTTATAATGTGCAAACTCTAGGAAGGTTTTCATATTTCTAATTTATTACCATCGACATTTGCCAGATGGTTTTGTGAGGCACCAGATGCCCTGCTAGTACCTGGTTGAGCATGTAGTTTTAACTGTGATAACCCCAAGGCACGGGGGCCGTAAATCCAACCGTCAGATCACAACAAGACAGGGGGAGGTCTTGGTCAGGAAAAATCTATTTGAGGGGGCAGCGTCTGTCTGGATCAGCAGCTTTTTGGCTTTAAGTGCAAATAGATTAAATCAAGGGGAAGAAGCAAGGTGAGGCAGTGAGCGGTGGTGATGGAGATGCTGGCGTGTGCATTTGTGAGTTGGCACACAGTAGTAGTTTGTATTTGTGTGTGGGTGTGTGTGGGTGTGTGTGTGTGTGTGTGTTTCTAAAATACGTGATAGTGCACCTCTAATTTATGCATAACTTTGTGTGTTCGTGTACTGATATTCACATGTTTTTGCGAATGAGAGCTGTGAGGTGTTGATAAGCACACCTGGCTGTTTGATTTGTCAGGTGCAAGTGTTCTCCTTGTTACCATCTTACTTTAACTGCGATCAGGAAATGTTGTTACTGTGTCTTGTTGCTTTCTTGTAATTGATATGTTACTTTTGTTATATTGTACTGTGCATAACTAATGCAGTATGTGTTTAAAACAGCCTTTTTCCATTTTCCTGAAACCAGAATATATTTCTGAAATTAGATTTTTAGTACTTCTACTTAATTATATGATCTTCCTCACTGGTTCATATGTTTGCTGGTTGATGGGATAACAAAGTAGGGTATTATTATTGATATTCATTTAATAATTATTTAGCAGTGGACCATTTTCTTGTCTGTTTTAATGCTATTGTTGTTTTACAGACCCCTAACAGTGTGTGTCACATTGTGCAATGCTGGCTGAACTCTGCCTTGTGGTTATTTTATTTAATTCAAACAAGTAAAACATTGTTGATGTAGAAAGTTTCTTTCTCTCTCTTTAATATGTTATGGACTTGCTTATTTACTCTTGCTCTGTTCTCTTTTCTCTCTCGCTCTTCCAGCCCTCTCTGACCCAGACGGAGGTCCCTGTCGCAGGACTTACTGTGGACGGGGTCGACAGTGTGTGCTGATGGCAGACACCGGCCGTGCTGAGTGTGTTTGCCAAGAAAAGTGCCGGCCCTCCTTCGTGCCGGTGTGTGGTTCAGACGGCAGGTTCTACGAGAACCACTGCGAGGTTTACCGCACCGCCTGTCTGGAGAGGAGGCGGATCTACGTGGTGCACAGCAAGGACTGCTTCTTCAAAGGTAGCGCTTCACTGTCACACTGATACTGTATACTCATACTGCAAGGGGCCACTGCAACACACTGTAAAAAGTTATGTGAAGAGAATACCAACAGCATGTTAAAAATCCTGTTATATGTTGCATAATGTCACTATTTAAACTAAGCTATTTAATAGCTGTTAAAATGAATATAAATTCTGAATCTGAATTTTGTTTGTCATCTACCTTTTTTACTTTTTATGATGTACCTCCCTTAGGAATAGGCAGAGAATACCAACATACTTAAAGTAGATTTGTCTGCAGTGCAACGTCTCCTCTAACACAGAAACACAGCGATGCTGCTAGGGGGCTGTTGTCTTTAATGTCTGACTACAGCACTGAGTTAGGTACAGGTTAACACTTTTAATGCTGTGTTTGAGGGAAAATTGCCCTCAAATGATGTTCTGATACCTGGGAGGCATACATTTGAAGGCTGCAGTGGGGCTTTGACTTTAGTTTGATGTTGAAACAGAAATAGACTTGTACAGACAAACAAAGCAATTGTTTTGTTGCATGTTACCATCTGTCAAGCTCTTGTCACAATCATCAATCACTGTGGAAATCAGGCTGTGACTGTCAGCCATCTACTCAACCAAGATGAGAGACTGCAATCATTTGTAGTTTGGCGCTGAAGTCTGTAGCTCAGGGTCAGGTCTGTCTGGGAAACTATAGCTAAGCACTTACAATGGCACTCATACTGGTAGCATTTTTTATCATTCACTCTCATTTCAATTTAAGTCAGCACTCTTAATTGGATCTGATCACAACCACTGGCATCCAACGCATATTTACGTGGCTCCCTTAAAGTGAATTTAATAAATCAATCATTGTTATTGTAGACATTAAAAGGTGGGTTTTGGTTGTGAAGGCAAACAATGAATTAACCTACAGATGTTACTGCAAATATGCCAATACATTTCACTTCCTGTGTCATAAGCAAACTCTTTATTCACTGTTCATGTAAACATTTAGATATACTTTGTACATTCATATAATTTAGTAAGTTAGGACTCCCGCCTCTCAATTAGTCGATTAGTCTTTCCTTATGGTATAAGTCAACTAAGATCTAATTTGTCAATAAGTCATGTTAACATTTGAAATAATGCATTACTTATATCAGAGAAAGTTATGAATACATCGCAGAAAGCATATCATTTGAAGTGTCGCTCTGCTGGATTTTCTTTACGTTTAACAGATCTGTCAATTTAATTAACTAATCAACTTGTTGTTTCAAATTTCTTTAGTGGATTACAGACATACTGTGTGTCCATATACATATCTGATTCACTATTCCACTTTACTACCTCTACTCCATCAATATCCTGGCATTCACAAATTACCACTGGGTTTCAGTGGATCACCAGTCCTCTAAAGTAAATCATTAGAGTCTACGCTCCTTGGCTATCACTCATTAGTAGAAGTGCACTCTCAGCATGAACAGTCAGCATTATTATCAAACTAACAGCCTAGTCCCTTCTTCATGACTTTGATTTAAAGGTATCAGGTCTAGGGCCACTGCTAACTTTATTCACAAACACACAACATCTTTTTTAATTCATTCCACCAGTGGCAGCATTCACATGTGCGCTGTTACTGTGGGTAGTCTGTCCTCGCCTGTAAATGTAGTCTTGCAGGTCACGTTCCACATCATAATCTCTAGGCAGTGGTAATATAGAAAGTAAAGCCATAGTTATAGAGTGCATGGTTTTAATGTCAAATCAGTGCAGAACACACACACACACACACACACACACACACACACACACACACACACACACACACACACACACACACACACACACACACACACACACACACACACACACACACACACACACACACACACACACACACACACACACACACAGTAGCACTCCCAGTCATATCACATTAGGGAGGGAAGGATTCTTGGCAGACACTACCATGCATAGCTAATCCACATTAGGGATGTTCAGTCGGCACATTAGGTTTAAACTTGTCTGAATGCAAACCAGAAGGAGATAGAACTTGTTGGAAATCAGTCAGATGTCAAAGAAATCATACATGTTCCGTGTGTGTGTGTGTTAAATATATATAACCATCACCTTGATAGTTTGGGCCAGGCAGTTGCCCACCTTATGTTATCTTGTCTACCCCTTTCATTTATGTCTTATCTGTCCCGTCTCTTGCTGTATATAAATTATGTGACATTATATCAAACCTAGCATACCAATGTGATGAGATACAATTGGTTCTATATACACGGTAAAAAGAACACAGTGAAAAGTAACACATTTTTGAAATGTCATAAAATGAAAGGAAAAGCAACACATAGCTACTAATTAAGGAACTACAGTTAAATGAAAAAATCACAGCAGCTACACATACAGTTTTATATAAAAGCAAAGATCTTTAAAATTGCGGCAATGGATTAAGAGCAAACACAGCTCGCACAGCACAGCTATACATTTTAGCCTCAGAGAGTGTGTGTGTGTGTGTGTGTGTGTGTGTGTGTGTGTGTGTGTGTGTGTGTGTGTGTGTGTGTGTGTGTGTGTGTGTGTGTGTGTGTGTGTGTGTGTGTGTGTGTGTGTGTGTGTGTGTGTGTGTGTGTGTGTGTGTGTGTGTGTGTGTGTGTGTGTGTGTGTGTGTGGAAGGCATGTCTCACTATTTTGCTATTGGTTTTTTTTGCTTGCATGATATGGTTTTTACTGTCTCATTAAAACCCTTGAATATACTGTAACAACAGATCCATCTTTACACCTTTTACTCATTGCCCTATAAATGGAGTTTGTGTCTGTAATTCACTAAGTGCTCCTATATTTAGGTGTATAATTATACACAAAGGGCAATATAAAATGACTAAATCGTCTGTGTTCCAAACTGCACTGCCATCACACAGCAATATTGTTTAGGCAAACAGGTATTACTCACTGAGCGATGTGTTGTTGTTACCTTTCAGTGTTGTCTTTCTATGGAACAGATAGAACAAAGAACAAATGAACCTACATTTTCCTCTTCCTTTGAACACATTTATTATGTTTTATCTTTTATTACAGTTGTCTGATCATACAAACCTTATAGACCTTTATGTATTTAGAGCCCTTTTGTGATCCTAGTCCTTCAGAAGTCCATTCAAATGCTTAATAGCAAAAACAATGTTATAATTCATACAAAGATCAAGACCAAAACAGAAGAAAAAAGGGGCTCTCCGATCACTACAGCTATGCATTAAGCCATGTGCCAAAATATTTTGGCCTTTTTTGGTAATTTTGCTTTTAAATTTGATAGACCTAAAACCTCTGCTGTGAAAACCAATTTCCTTCAGCTCAGGGCTATGGTCAAAGTCACAGTCTCAAATTTGGCATGTGCTTATGTTGGCTTTCATCTCAACGTATCTGGATTATCGGGTTTCACAGTGCACAACCGGTCCATAACTCCTCTGTGGCAAAAAGCTGAGACCATCCTTCAATGACTTCCACTCACACAGTTCATTTAATTTTGTTTTATTCAATAAGCTTTAAAATGTTTGGAAGAGAATCACAACCTTCTCTCTCACTGTTCCACTTGCAGGACACTAAGGATATCTGAATTAGGACATGCTGTTGCTTTCTAAGGCTTAAATATACCATCCTTCAATTATAGTCTACTCATCTGAAATATAATATTCACATTGTGGTGGTCAAGCCTCCCAAATAGTCTTTTTTTATTTAGTATTTATTATTGCACAATAGCTTACAGTTTCCTGTAACAATTGAACTGCACAATAGATGAATGACAATTTAAACTGATTAGACACAAATACCACTCACTTGGCTGTCACAACCTTTAGTAAATAATATACAAATATTGTGTTTCTTCCAATACATGTTATGCAATTTTCAGTGAAACAGAGTTACATTTTTTGCTTTTGAGGTTCTGCAGTTCTGGCAGGTAACACATCTTTCATCACCCAACATCAAAACACTGACCAGAGTTTGAAGGTTGATCTCTCCTATATCTGCCTGCCTCCATCAATTCATAGTCGATATTTTCCAGGTTCAAATCTTGAAGATAAAATAATTTATTTCATAACAGAATACTTATCTGTGTGCCTATAAAAAATGTAGAGTCCAACAACAGCTTGTTTTCAGCTTTGCAGAACATTTTCACTTTTTTTCAAGGGAAGGGGTCAGCTCTACTTAGGTTTTATCTTTTTAATTAGATTTTTATTTTACTTTCCCTCAGGCCGAGTGGAGAAACTGGGGAGATGGTTTGATATTTGGAACTACTGTTGACATGTTGAGGCAAACATAGTCACATAGGCCAAGGAATATTCCACCGACTATCTGTGGGTATGCAGATATTCCCTTTGATGCGGGATAAAGAAGGCTGTAGCCTGCTTCTGACCTGATAGCACAAATGCTTCTCGAGGGGTTTGAAAATGGATTTAAGGTTTGTGACAGGCAGGAGAAGTGATTACATGTAGGGTGAAGAGTATGACTTTAAACCTCTGGGACTCTTTGTTGTGTCCTGTCACTGGTGCTTTGTATTCACACACAGTCTGTTAAGCTACTTAAATCCGTATTGATTCACCAATAAGTGCACATAGGAGAATAACATTTAAATAACAATGGAGGAAAAATAAACACTTATAAAATGAATAACATTGTTAGGAAACAAAATAGGATAAAGAGCTTTTAATATTTCCACCTTACAATAAGTTGAATTTGGTTGTGAGCTAGCTTAAGCTCTTCACTTTTTAAAGCCTCTCCTGAAGAATAAGCACAAACTACTAAAGTCTAAGACACAAGTGAAAGTCAGCGTGTCTTCTCAAGAATGACAAATTGAGAAATAGCTCAAAGTTAAGAGTAATTTGACCCTTATAACAGCTTCAAAAGGGGCACATTGTCAATAAAAAAGACTAATATGCCAGCTGCACTCAAACCCATTAACCTATTTAGATTGTTATTGCCAAAAGTCATAAAAAAGTTTTTCCTTGAGGATGTCATCTGATAAAAAATGAATACCTCTCTCACCAAATAATAACCTATCCTTCTGCATTTCAGATCAAACCATGCTGGCAATTAATAAATACCAGTTTCTAATCTGATTTGTTTAAATTGAATTGAAATGTATATGTTTGGAAGTTGAGTTAACAAAAGCCACTACACACTGATACTCAACTGACTCACACAAACACGCACAGTTTGGCATTAGCATTGTGCAGTATTTTAAATGGCATGTTATGCAAGGTCACAACTAATCACTCGTTGTGCAATTATCATCCCAAGCGAGATTTTCTCTTTTGACCCTGGCTTTGATTACAACTCCACTCCTCTGAAACCATTTCAATTGAACTAACACTGTTGTTTCAGTGCTTTCATCTTCCTGACGAGCAGGAAGCTCCAGCGAAGGCCGACCAAAAGGACATCTGTTTCCGCTGGGTCATGTAAGGCGCTCAGCAGGGGGGCTTTAATGTATCCCGCTATAGCCGCTCCATTGGGGACAAGTGTTAATACTCGGTCGTGAGGCTGTGGACTCTCAGATCAGACGGGTGATGTGTTGCCATCCAGACAGAAAGTCACAAGTCTCCCCATGATGAGCTGCGCTTCAGTTAGGACAATGCCCTGATCCACTCATCCATCCATCTGGCTACCATTTACTGAATCTATCATCCCCCCAAAAAGTTGCCTTCTGTTAAATATAGATTTTCACAGAATCATTTCCTTATCATAGTTATACAACAATATTTTAGGACATCCAAATTAACCTGAGGAAGTCAATGGGGACTATAATCCTAAAGGGCGTTTTGTGTTGATTTCAACAAAATATTGAATCGTAATTCAATATGATAAAATCGTCAGATGAATCTATAGCATGTAGATGCCACCTGATTGATATATTAGCCTTTGTCTGTCTTTGAGGATCCCAGAAGTTTAGTCATTTTATAACAAACACGACTGTTGAACTTCAGACTATGATTTCCTTACTTATCCTCCCTCTATCCCTCCATTTTATCCATCAATCATCCTTTTGTCTTTGGCGAGTTTCTCAATTTAAGATTGGCCTAACCCGTTCTGATTACGCTTTATCCTCCCAGCCTGTTCTGTGGAGCTGTGCTTATAGCATACCATCGAAGCTGCCCCCCACGTCTCAGCACTTTGATTCCACCGTCCATCTTTAACTCACTAACCCTCTGCCCCCTCCTGTGGCTGAGGCCATTAACCTGGTCAGACAAACACACAGTACACATCAGGATGGTCCAAAATGCTGTGAGCTCTAGCCTGGCAGTTTTAGTTGTGTAAACAGAGGCTGAATAGGGTTACAGCAAGATACTTTAACATGTGGAAAACAACCATTTGTGGGCACTCATAGGATATTGATTATCTCTCTTATTTGTTGTTGTTTCAGGCTCCTTTTATGCCAAACTTGTCAAGATCTGTGTGCTTTTAGATATGGTTAACTTTGTTGTAGTTACTCTCTCAAAACTGTGTTTGATGTGGGAGCGGCTATAACAAACTTGTCTTAATATCCTATGGCACACAAGTGGGTTGCATCCCGTGGGTTGCAACAGTAAATGCTGTTTATTGGTTTTTATTCAACCTGAAACACTTAACTCAACATCACAGTTCAAATTAATAACTCAAATAATAATAATATATGCTACTTTACTTGAATCTGGCAGAAGATGACAATTTGATCACTATTTGTATGTCAGTTTCTCACAATGTTATTTGAGGAAAACGTGGGATTTTTGCATGACTCCACATTGATCCTATAACTTGAATGGAGAAATGTCTTGATGAATAATACTTAACTTGAAAATATTTGTTAACTGCAGAGATATAAACATATGTTACCTGAAACTCTTACAGAAAAGAGTTTTAGGTAACACGGAATGAATATTTGATACACTAATGGAAATGATCAGAGCGAAGTGTTCCTTTATGTCAGGCGAACGGCAGGGAAACGTTACATTATACATGTCCTTAGTACAACATGTATAAAACAATCATGTTTAATTTGTGTTAAATTACCCTAATTTATCCTTCTGCACGCTATTAAGTAACACCATTCAGTGCATTTGTAAATGCTCACCAATGGACTCGGCTATTGTCAGCAGGGTGCGAAGTTGTCGAGGTCACACTATGCTCCATTGGATCGGAAGTTATAGTTCAACTCTCTTTTAGACACACACACACACACACACACACACACACACACACACACACACACACACACACACACACACACACACACACACACACCAAACACCCTGCAGACCTCCCCTGACAGCACTTTATTTGTTACCGTGGGCTTATTAACGAGCAGACCAACTATCCCCATCTTTCTTCTTGTGTTTTTTTTTCCACAATACTTTCTACTAATTTTCTCTCTTCAGTGTCACGTGGGTCTTACCTCATTAGGTTGAAATTCTCCCCACAGATTCATTACAGTGAAAGTATTTGCCGTGTGAAATGGATGCCCTGTCCCAGATAGAGATGTCCCCCGGTCCACCACTGGTCCCCTGCCTCATAAACATCACTTTCCCCTATGAAAATAGAAAGCTCTCTTTGTCCACTGTGGTCCCCTGCTGTTCTGATTGTGGGACATTGTCAAGGATACTGCACCATAGAATGTGTTTTCCTTTCCGCCTTAAAAGGAAACATCCTGAATGTCTAACAGGCAACATCGGTGTGATATTTCAGGAAAATAAAAGATAGGATTTTCAATTGCCCCCTATTGTGTACCATTACTTAGATAGTTAGTTACCGTGAATGTTACCAAAGCACTGAATACATGTTTGATGTGAATGATGAATGAAGCAATAAGTGTTTTGTTACCACTTTAAAATAATAACACATTTCATTGATGCTTTTTGAATTACAAATACTGAATAATCTTTATACGCATTCAATTCAAGTATACTAAATTCAACAAGATACAAAAACCCCAAATAATATTCATCTTATGAGGCAGAGCCTTTCTAAAATAATGGGACCATGTTTCGCCTGCTGAATTATTCTTCATTAAGAAAACTCTTTTTCAAGGATTATAAACATATTTGTATAATTTTAATACGTTTTATCCCATTGTGTCTTCCACACAACCACAACAACAATAATCCCACATGAAAGCAGAAGAAAGAAAACCAAATTAAATCTTATTTGGCATCCTTTTTCTTCTTTTGGATGAACACGCTTGGCCAAATTACTGATGACTGCATTTAGCCAGCAATCTCTAGCAGGGTGATGGATAAGCCAAATCTTTTCTTTTTCTTTTCATAATTATATATTCATCTCTTTTCTGTCCAAAAACAGATTAGTTATTTCCTAGATTGATAAAGTACTTTCTAAAGGAGCTTTGTTTGAAAATCCCTTTTGAATTATGAACACCTTTTCAGAAGCATGTGATGCTTTATGAGCCGCATCTTTAATGTGGAGTTTTATTGAAATTGCAGAAGCTTTCTCTTTGTTTTTTCCCGATCCTCATGCACTTACATCCCAGCATTTTGACTGCAATCTCTGAAATAACAGCTTTTTGTTCTTTTATTCCTCACCTCTAACACAGACTGCCTACTCATCCTTTTCTCTGTCTTTGCACTCAAACACAGCAAATTACACAAACAAACAAAGACCCACACACACTCACACACAGGGATGAAGACACACCAGTTCCGTACTGACAAAAAACAAAATAATCTCTTCTGAAAGAAAATGTTTATTCATGCCTAAGACATTTTGACATGCTTGTCACAACATTGGCATTGCCTTTTCAGCAGTGAGCTGTATTCCGTGGTGCATTTCATCATCTGCACGGCTTTAGCTTTTCACGCATGTTGCCCCAGCCTGGTGCATGCAGCTGTAATGATAATTGGAATGTGAGACTTGAGTGAATACTCTAAATAGCAGTGTCATTTACAATGTAATTTATATATTCACATGCACAAACACACATTATATTCTTGTTCTCTCTGTTGTCGGAGTAATTATCAGATATCTATTGTTAACTCTTTAGGGGAAGCCATGTTGGCACTCTCTCTTGTCTTTTGTTAGATAACAGGTGGCACTGCATAATTTTGGAGCGCTCTCTATCTACATGGCTTGCTTTTATTACTGTTCTTAACACCACTCTTTAAAAGTTGTTGGCACACACCTCCGAACAGTTAAGAAACTTGAAAGTGTCAAATGAATATCATTTAGCCCACACCCTTTATTTCACCATTCTTTCATCACTTTAATTGCTGCATAAAAGTGAAATACATGGTGCTGCAAGTTCACTGTGAAACTTTGCTTATCAAGTGCTTTTTTTTTTAAGTTGGGATCCTACTACTAACAAGTGAGACTATGAACTTCTCTCCCAGCAACAGTATTATAGGTGACAATTAATACATGACATAATTTGCCAGGCAACACTTACTTGCTTTGTAGGAAACTGCCTTTTATAGATGGACACACATTGCTTCGTCTTCATGCAGATATGTTTCTCTCCCGCTGTATCCCCCCCGTATAAGACCACTTTCCTCTCGTCTATCTTTTGCCCTCATCTTTCTCCCACTATGCCCCCAATATGGCGCAGACGGGGATTTGAGTGACTCTGTCAAGCTTCTCTACATTCCCCGCTCTGTGTTAAATTGGTTCAGAGCTTAAGTAGAGTGTGAGCCTGGAAAATAAAAAATAAAGATACAAGCATCACCTCAAGGCAAAGTGACCCTGGGTAGAAAAATAATCTTACAATACTGTATGTCCCTGACAAACACACACACACACACACACACGCACACACACACACACACACACACACACACACACACACACACACACACACACACACACACACACACACACACACACACACACACACACACACACACACAGGCTCTGAGGCTAAAATGTATAGCTGTGCTGTGCGAGCTGTGTTTGCTCTTAATCCATTGCCGCAATTTTAAAGATCTTTGCTTTTATATAAAACTGTATGTGTAGCTGCTGTGATTTTTTCATTTAACTGTAGTTCCTTAATTAGTAGCTATGTGTTGCTTTTCCTTTCATTTTATGAATTTCCAAAATGTGTTACTTTTCACTGTGTTCTTTTTACCGTGTATATAGAACCAATTGTATCTCATCACATTGGTATGCTAGGTTTGATATGTCACATAATTTATATACAGCAAGAGACGGGACAGATAAGACATAAATGAAAGGGGTAGACAAGATAACACAAGGTGGGCAACTGCCTGGCCCAAACTATCAAGGTGATGGTTATAAATATTTAACACATTTTATATAAAATAATTTCTTAATCTTATCATATAATCCATATGAACCCAATACATTATGGAATGCAGGTCAAAATGTTTCTGTCATCGTGGTAAATGGTAAATTGACTGTATTTATATAGTGCTTTATCCAGTCTTTGTGGCCCCTTGAAGCGCTTAACATTCTAGAAGTCATCATTCACCAACTCACACCTCATTCATACAGATCAATGTGCCATTTGCTCAAGTAAGCTAACATTCACACACCGTTGGCCTTGCCATCGGGAGCAACCCGGGTTAAGTATCTTGCCCAAGAACACATGGACATGTTTGGTGTGGTAGTGATTCAAACTTTCAGAAATCTAACACAGCATTATATTCTTTAATTATGGCAATTCAGAAGACGTTCACTGCACATTATACCATCTCATTCCATGTCTCTCCTTACCTTACGGTAGTTATTTTCTAACCCTTTAGAAACCTTTAAATGATACCTGTACAAGAAACGGATTCAAAGAATATCACCCTAAACTATAATTTGATAAGAGGCCTCCTTTGAACTACTCTTAGCTATGAGAGCCCTGAAACAAAATTATAATACCAAGTGTACCCTTTAATCAGCACATCAATTCCATAATCAGAAATATTCCAAAAGAAAAAATCAGCCAATTTTACTGCTTTTCATGCATTTGGCAGGGACGGCTCTGGAAAAATATTCAAGGGATTGCATGGAGAAATTTAAGAAATGGAAAACATGTATGGGTGTGTTTATATGTATGCCTTTGTGTATGGTCATAGTTATCACACATACAGCAGAGCCAAGTCAAATGATACTCAGTCATTCCCATAAAGTATGTCTGACTAAGGGTAAATATTTAATATTTCTTGCTCAGCTCACACTTCTCCTGGCTTTTCCTCCCTACCTCTCAGCCTCGTTCTGATATTGAAGCTGAACAGCCCCTCCACTGTCCTTTGTAATGTGAGCTGTCAGATTATATATTTCCACTCTGCCAGCCGAACAGTTTGACCAGAGGGTAGAAAACGAGTCCAGATTGACAACCAGCGCAGCTCAATATGCTGTAGCAACTGATTTGCCAACTCTCCAGCTGAATGAATGATAAATTCAGTGACTGCCAATATTCACATATTCCTTTGTCTGACCAAAGCACTTACAGATCAAGATCCTTACACTTAAAACAAGTATTTCACTAAAGATTTTGAACGTCCAACAATGAATTTGTGCTCCTTGACAGAAGTTTTATCCTAGATAATATGTATATATTTCCTTTCTAATCGGATAAAATACAATATGTACACTTTGGTCTTTGGATCTTCAGACAAATTAGCATTACTCAAAACTGGGACACCAATTCATTTAGGATTATCCTTCTGTAATAGAAATTATATTTTTTGCAATTATTTGTATGAGTTATTTTCAAATAAACAACTGTTGTTTGATATTGCTTAAAAACAAAATACTTATTTCAGCACATTTCCATACTTCTGGCTAAAGAAAGTTCATATTGTAGGTGATTTATTTATTGTTGGCTAGTATTTTGTCTCTTTCCATTCGCCAATCATGCTTGAATGGTTTATTTAATAGCCAATCAAACACACTTCCTTAAAGCAACATCAGAACCTTTGGCTATTGCAATACACAGCAGCTTTGAATTGCTGACACATTGTGTTTATGTACAGTACAACTTTTAGCTGTGTTTTACA
Organism: Eleginops maclovinus; assembly: GCF_036324505.1. NCBI lineage: Eukaryota > Metazoa > Chordata > Actinopteri > Perciformes > Eleginopidae > Eleginops > Eleginops maclovinus. The sequence continues at coordinate 13,456,392 of NC_086359.1, forward strand.
GCAATGGTTGAAAAAACAACACACTGTTCCGAAAAGCTTGGACTCTCCGTGGGAGGTTCTGTTTTTCACATGTTTGACGGTCATTGCTAGGGAGTAACTATTGTTCCAACATATTGAGTGACACTGTGCCCTTGGTGCTGATTATTAGCAAGTAAAGCATCTCAGCACCACAGGAACTATTTGCATCATCGAGTCACCGCTGTACCGTAAGTCGCTGACTATGGAGAGTGCTGTAATTCTGAGACCCAAAGGGAGTAACAACCCGACAGCTGCCTCAGGGAAGTTATCAGTCCGTGTTATTGTTTTCAAAGCTCATCCCACATGATTTCCTCAGAGAACAGTATCAGTAAGGATGCATTCTGCTGACCTTTTTGTTTTATCGCTTATGTTACAGGTGTCACTGATGCTAGCAGGGACCTGTGGTTTTCTCCTGAGCTGAGAATCCATCTGGTCACAGTCCCTTTGCTGTTTATTCGCCTGCTGGCATGATGCACAATAGTTTGTGAATTCAGATACTGTAATTTACAATTCGCTCTTTTACTAGACCGAGGGTCTCTACCCGGGCTGGGTTTAATTGTCTTATGTTGTTTTACAGTATTTAACTAATGCTTTATATTTTATCTGTCTTGCAAAGATAATGATAAATTCTTACTCATATGGCAACAACAGATTGGCAATAACATCATTAGGTTCATCTGAGAGTACTATTACTTTATGGGATTGTTTGCCTCTGTCAAATGTTTTTACTTTCTTCATCAATCTAAATTCATATTTACAAGATACATTATACATTTGTGACAAATTATTTAGAGCCAAGATGATTTTGATAACCGTCATTTGATTTGCTTACTTTTGACAGTGACACCTGCTCATGCATTAAAGAATATTCTCATGCTTGACCAAAATTGCTTGTTGTAACAGTGTGTTGATTTTCCAGCATTTGCAGGGTTTGGATTTCCTCATAGGCAACATTTCTCTCGCGCATGCAGTAAAACATACACTATGCCCAAAATTAAAAAGCTTTTAACAGTGATGGTTAAAACTGCATCTTAGGATAGTGTTAGCTTTTTTTGTGTGAAAACCTTTCATCAGCCAAATTGAGTTGCAAAGGAATTACTGTTGGGTTACAAGTATATGCCAAACAATATGAAAAATCTAAACAATATTGTTATTTGTATTATCCTTGAAGCTTCAAATGAATGTATGGTCATACTAATACGACACTACAATAGTTTAAATTAGAAAAACACTTTTTTAATTTTTCCATAGTACTTGAAAATTGAAAACAATCCTCACAGCTCTTAAACTATTGGACTCTTTGCATTACATAACGTGCAGATGGATTAAACTTGTTATTCTGTTGACCTTGAGACTTAACACTGTAATTGCATTCACCCTGTGCAATCCAAATCTTGTAGATTGTTTATCAGACTTTCAGTTTGCAGGAGAATGAAGTGTGATCTTTGGCCTCTCTCTCTATCATGCAAAACAGTTGCATTATTCAAGTGCGCTGAATGCCGCTGTGAGATCTCAGTGATGGATACTATTTCATATGAATTAGTCACTGCACTTCAAGTGAATTACTTACAGCTGGGTTGGAAGGCGATGGTTGCTTATTACTCATGATAGCGATGCTGCAGTTTGTTTGCTTCAACACTCTCGGTGCTCATTCATCTGCATTCATTGTCTACTTGTTAAGCATTTGTCTGAGCAAGATATTAGAGGCTTTGCTGTCTTACTAAAGGGCACATTATTGAACATTTGTTAATCGGACTGGTCAAACCCTTACTGTGACAAATGGCTCTCAAAACGCGGAATGAATACTGCTGATCCACACAGCTCAATGCAAACAAGTGTTTGTAGCAAACACTCAAAGATCCACATGCTACAGTATGTGTGTGAGTGCATGTGCAAATTATTAATAGCTAAACTGTTAATTGGTATCATAATCATATTTTGTTCTAACTTGGCCTACTTGTAATGCAAGAAGGCAACCAGATGTAATCCCCTGCTTTAATGAGGAATGCTTGTAGTGTTAACAAAGTGTATCAAGGAAACTTCTTTTGTGCTCACAACTCAGTAAAATTGTATAAACAATACAATGGTAAAGTTCACACTGCATGTATATATATATATATATATATATATATATGTGTGTGTATATAGTATTTGGATGGTTGAGGTTTTGTTATTGCACACAGAAATGTGGTAGCAAATGTAAAGTAAACATTTTATTCTCTCCGTGCCGTCTGTGGTGAATAGTTTTGCGGATGACAGTTGTATTTACACATTATTACTTTTGCCAATACCATGTCTTTCACTGTGTGTTATACATTGTCAAGTTTTAGACTTTGATTGTCATTTCAATTGAATTGAGAAAAATAAAACAATTGTAGTGCCGCAACACACACAATAACTCTCAGATGTGTGTTGTAAGGAAAGGAAAAAGAAAGGAATACAAAGACTCAGTCAGACAAAGTGATGTCCTCACTTTATGAGCAGATTACACAGAAGTAGCAGTATCATAATTACATTTAATTATAATATACTGTAGAGAAAGAAAATAATACAATTGATCCATAATGCATTAGTTATTAAGTGTCATTTGTTTATAAGTGTTATGTAAGAAGTCAGCAAAGTGCTCTAGTTGCACATGCTAAACAAAAGTGTTCTCAGAAGAAGTAATATTGAATGGCTCTAAATATGAATTATAATTCAGAAAACATCAGTATCAGCATTAATACCTGCTAACAAACTTGTTTGCCATGGCAGTTTCCAGCAATGTAAAAACAAACAAAAGAATAGGATAAGGCCAGTTGATAACAAATGCTCACTGTGAGCACTTAAAATGTTTTAATGGCCCTGTTATTCAGTTAGATTTAGTCATATCTGTTGTGGACAGAGCTGGCGTCTGCTCCCTTATCTGTCCGAGACGCAGGATGTTATTCTCCTCAGGTCCCCCTCTTGCTCTGCGTGTAAGCTCCGGTTCACCGGCAGAGAGGACGATAATTGAAATCCTGAGTGGCAGGTCACTTTCATAGCAAACAAACACTGCATACTTTATCTTCAGTAATTGCTTTTGAAGAGTGGCTACATCAGTAGTCTGGGAAAAATGCAAACACTTCTTGCAAAAGAGCATACAGACACTAAACACACATTTAAAAAGAAAATCCCAAACGCAGCTCTTTCCTGCAGGGTCATTTGCTATGGTACACTGCACTGGTGGTTGGCTTGGGAGCTTCATTGAAAGGGCAAATACACCCTTCGTCCCGTGACTGACACGCAAACCTGCACGCTAGCGTCCTTGCCCCTGAGTTCGCAGAATGACTTCCATCTCTGCCTTGATTTTAGCACAAACGAAGCAATGAAGCAGCCTTCCCTGCAGCTACACACCCGTGTCTCTCTCAGCCTCTTCACTTGTTTGTCCCCGGAGCCCCAACCTAGCTTCGAAGCCCTCCACTCTTTCATCTCCTTACCCCTCTGCTCCTTTCCTTTATCCCTTTCACTTTTCCTTCTCCTCACTAGTTATCCACTCCACTCTTCATCCCCGAGGCTTCATCCCACATGTCCATGTTCTACTTTTTTCTCCTCTATTGGCTCTTAACACAGCCATCCCTCATCAGTCCTTCTTCTCTCGGTGCTTTTTGTATATCAGAGGAAGTTAAAGCTTTTTGTGCAGTGCCTTTAATCACAAGTTAGCTAATAGTCTTACTTTAAAGAAAGCCCAGTCTAATAGCAACAAATTGTTTCTTTATTTATTCAGGGTTTGCTTTCTACTGTGGCTTTTTAATCAGGCTTTAGTCTTATACAGGAAAAGCCAATTCCTTACTACACCCATTGCCATTGTTTCTGCTTTAAGAAAAGCCCTGGCTTTAAGAAATGTTTGTATTACTACAACTTTAATCTGCCTCAAGAAATCTTCCTCACTTTGATTTTCTCTTTTGCTTCCATTTTCTGCTGTAGGTCTATACCTCTGTCATCCCGGTCTTTACTCACATTTCTACTATCATGCAATAGTTCAGCTCTCCTCTTTTCTTACTCTTTCCCCAATACATTCCCATTCTCTTTTACTCCTCACACCCTTTGTTCTCAGTCAGTGCATTCAGTGATCCCTCCATCCCTTGTGCTCCGACCCCTTAATATAACTGTCCCTCTGTAACATCCCAAACTGTCCTCCAAAGCGCCTGTGCGTGTCTAACACAAAGAGACACTTTCTGACTCCCAGGCTCTGTGACGGAGATTCAGGCTACTGCGTTGCTTCCCCCAAAAGGCTACAGCTGAAGGGAACAATGTATCATTAATCTGAAATATCTCTCTTTGAGTCACATATTCAATTATTACACTGAATATGAATATTCCTGTGAATCTGCAGAACAGCTCCACTGTATGACTCAAAGGCAGCAACGCTGGAAAGTGGCACACTTTTATTTTGTTTAATTTGAAAGCCTTTTTAAGTGTGTCAAATGTGAAATATAGTTTGTGAACTAAAATGCATTACATTGTGTATTTTATTACCAAAATACTGCCAAGTAGTTAGTTATTGGTGTTGTTTGCCTTGGTTTATAAAGTGTCATCCTTCCACACTTTGTAATATAACATTAACAATGCTGAAAGGATGCACACTTTCTGTAGCGTTGCTCTCATTAGCTGTGTTCTCCTTGAGTTGATTGTTGGTGAGCACACCAGTGCCTTGTTCAATTATCAGTAAGGTTTGTGGGATCAATGCTATATTTAATGACACCACAGCAAATTTTGCCAATGCACCATGGACACGCTAGGGTCATGGTGTATTTGTTTTAGTGTGTCAATCATTTCTGTAATGAAAATTGCTCTTATTAAGTATTTGATTAGAGATTGTAACAACCCCCCGTTATGAATTGCATATTGAATTCTAAGTCAATCTGTGGCTGTGTATTATTTTACCTGCATCTCAGACTTGTGGTTCTGTTTTCCGATATATGAGGAGTTGAAATAGATTTCTACACAACCCTAATAAATATATTAACACTGCATTATGCACTTTTTGAATTGCAGTCACTGTGTGACAGCTACTTCTTCAGTAAGATTTTTTTTTTTTTTTTTTCCGAAAGGCTATAATGTGACCTGAGTTGCTCTCAGTATTTATTTCTCGTCTGTGATGCAGTCAGTAGGGAACCAGTGCTACTGACTGAATGCACAATATGCTTAATTACTCAAACAGGTGCTTGCCACTGTGGCAGGATTGATGCCTCGAGAGCACTCAATTAATTGAAGCCCATTATCAATAACAGGCAGCAAATCATCCCTCAGATCTTTCTCTGATTTAATTTAGCAACACACAAGGATCAACATTGTTAATTAGAGATTTACAAGAAAGCAGGGGCATTGAAAAATAAATGTGAGCACCTGGTGTGATTAATTTATCCCAAGTTTTCCCAACGACAACTCCATACGCCTTTACTCACCTCCTGGTCTGTGGCTCAGGCCTAAATGAGCTATTCATATCACATGAATAGGTAATATATTTCATGGCTCTCTTGACACATGATAGACATGATGATTCAGGTCTGAAGAAAAATGAGGTGATGCCGTCCTCTGTCCTAAAGCTAATTACATGTTTGCACTGACCTTGTGTAGAATGGGTAAACCTTAACTGATATGCACAAATGGGAAACCTGCAGTCAGCTGATGGCATTGCCCACACATCTGCATATCAATGCTTGAACACACTTGCTCGACTACACAATTTTTCTAATGTGATTACCTCGCTAGACATTTATAGACCCAGTTAATCTAAAAGCAAGAGCGGTGCACCATTCCATATATTTGTGTTTAATTCCAATTAAACCTGGGCTTTGGACAAACTCATTTTCCAAACCAATTACTCTGGAAGAAGATAAAGCGCAGAAGCAACCTTTGAACAACCTTTTTCTCTATAAAATCTCAAACCAAAAATAAACACCAGATATACAAATCTCCTGGTGAGCCTAGCTTCATGGCAGCGTGGATGCAATAAACTGCAGCTGACATTTGTCAGATTTATGTGTGGGAAATACAGCTCTGCCTGACAGCCTGCAGTCAGTCTGTTTTAGGCTTAAAACGTAAAGAGGTAAAGCTAGTGCTCTCCAGGCCTTATATTAGCAACTCCTCAATATGATGTGGGATGGCACAGAGCCTTTCTTAGATAACTCACACCACCGAGCAATAGGGTCCTGTGTTTAACTTGTTGTTGTTTATCTTGGATTTCTCAGGGTCTAAAGTATGGATGTCATGTTACCAGACATGTAGGAGATTAACCAAGTATCAATTTGATACCATGTTAAAAGAACAAACCAATACAATACATCCCATGCCTTTATCACTGAAAACAGTTTTCTTCCCAAATAAATATTTAACCAAACAGCATATCATGATGACTTACTTTTTTTGTTCTATTTTGACTTCAGAGCACCTTTTAGTTCTGGAGTTTACTGTGGTACCTCACTATAGGAAGACAATGGTCACAGTATCTGCATTTTGGCATTGGTTTAGTATCAAAATATTGGTTCTTGTGACATCCTTAACCAATTGAAATGAAATGCATTGGAATAAACAGTGTGAATATAGCTAAATAATTCCTTTTAACTGGAATATTACGATACATGTTTAAAAAAAGGTCACTTTAAGTAACTACGAAGAGACAGAGTGAGATCTATGTGACTTTAATGGGATGCTCTATACCCTCGAGACCCAGATGAAGAAGTGTTAACTTCAAGGTCCGTAAGTATCTCTTCTGCTCTGCCTTCATTGCAGATATGGAAACACTTTGGTTCTTTACTGTTTAAGACCTTGAAGACTCCCCAAAAATTCAATTTTTTAACCTATCACCACCACTGCAGAGGGCCTGCGGAGCTTCTTTAGCTCCAGGTATTTGATCAGCAGGCCAAGAACATCCTAAAGCCCTTCCTTTGACTGCCGTTTGACCCCTTCCAGAGAATTATGGCCTCATGGTGCGACTCCCCCGCTGGTGTGAACCATACACCTGCTGGCTGGCAGAGCCCGAGGTTTTACCTCATTGGATGAAAGTATACTAATGTGGACACTAGCTTCTATCGATTTTTTTCAAAACAGTGCCTTAGTTCCTTATCTTCCTTACTTGTAAAGTGCCAATGTAAAATATGTGAACTATATTCCAGGCTGTGAGTGTGTGTGTATGACAACTACCTTGGTCTGTCCCTTTTTCGGTATCAGTTAGTAAGGTACAGTTAATATGAAATGTGAGATTGAGAAGCAGCAATCAGCAGTGACACCAGATAGTTATCGGCAAGTAGCAACTGAGCCTAAAGGCCTAAGATTTAACAGTTGGACTACCTTTAAGCCATCACCTCTGGTCATGAGCTCAATAATAGTGACCAAAATAATAGTATTTTAGGTGAAAGCATCCAAAATATGCCTCCTTCATTGCATGTCAAGTTTTTTCCCTTGGCAATGGTCTGCTTACGCTCCTCCTTACGTTGGAAGCAGCATGTCGAAGTAGTTTCTGTATTTGATCAAGATAATCAGCAGATATGTTGCAGATGTATTTTTTCACCTGCAAATGCCTTGCATTGGCAAAAAAAGTGCTGGAGGGCATTGTAGTAGATAAGGACACACCAACTTTGCTTAGCCTCCTACCACAGTGACCCTGACCGTGATAAGTGGGCAGAAAATGAAGTTCACTTTGAAAACAAAAAAACACATAACATTCACTCAGGAAAATAATTAGCATTGTTCAATTCTCAGAAAGAGCATTTTACTTCACAGCCCATTAGTCAGAGGGCAGAGCTGTCATGAAAGTAATTATGTAGAATTAGTACTACTGCTATATGTGGTCAGAGTTTAAGGGCAGTGATAAAAAGATTCCCTGCTCAGGAAGATATCCCACATAACAGCCAACATGCTTCTTTACTACTATGGGTTTGTTGCCGCGGGAACCAATACAGTTGACATAGAGGAAGAATCACATTGCACTTTCTTAAAAACGCTCCACAAATGGTGTCTATTGTCATGTTATCAATGCAGTGACGCATAGTGTATGGGAGGGGAAATAAAAAGGCAATTGCATTCAATACAGTTTCAACTGCATTCGCAGTGTGGGGGAAAAGGAATATGTGTTTTTTCTGTTCACATAAATACAGACATATATAAGGCTTGGAAGAAAGTTTGATTAATTATGTCTTGTGCAACTGACAATAATATTAAGAACAGTTAATGTGTGGTAATGATAATTCTTGACACATGTAGAAATAGGTGATGGGTAGGTTTTCTTTCTGGGACTGTTTCAACAAAAACATTTTAGACATCTGTTTATGTGTCAAAATCCCTCATTCAATAGATGTTTTTACCTAAAAAACACACAATACTCACTGTGTAACAATACAAATAAGGACATTCTCTATATTTACCGTTTTTACAATTTTTTTGCATTGTGTTAGTCGTTGTTGCCTTTTGTTGAACGTACAGTATTTCAGACTGTTGCTTAGAACTGATTTTCCCGAAAATGTGTAAAACATCATAATGAACATCAATGGGGACTACTCGAGTCCTCCGTTACCCCCCCTTAAGCCTCAATACCTCAGTAATAATGCCTCAATAATAGCCTACTGCAAAAGGCCAAGCCTGTCATTATGTAAGAAATGGTCATTTCCCCATGAAATGACAGATTGTTGTAGGAAACATTGCATTTAAAATGTTGATTTGTTAAGGCCCGAAGAGGAAGAGAAACATGTAAGGAAAAGAAAAAAGAGCAAGAGAGTTACATATACAGTACAGACCATTTAAGAAATGCCAAAAATGTCTTAGCCATTTCTGCAGAGTAGAACAAATAGATTGCAGTTAAGCTCTGCAAGGTATGGAATTTCTAGAGGCACTCAAGATTAAAAATAGAAGAAGAAACACATGACACTGGGTGGAAGGGAAATTAAGAACTGATCACACTAAACTTGACTTCTATGCACGTTGCAGAGCTTAGTTTTCAGCCAACTTTGAGGGTTTCACATGAGGCCAAGGCTTCTCCCTATGCGGTATCAATGGAATCTTGTTAAATCTATCTCTGCAGGAGTCCAGAGATAGGGGGTTTATCTGCAAGACAGCCTCTATGCGGCTTTTGGTTCAAGATCCCTGTGGAGGGCTAACAATGAGTGCCAAATACAGAAAAAAATCTCATGGTAACAACCCATTACTTATTGTAATCCTATATGTTCTGGATCCTTATCTTTGGAAAAACTCTTTGAAAACTGAATCTGGCTCAGAATATAGCAAAAAAGATTAAATACTATTTGAAAAATGTCAGGGACTGGGATGTTCAGTTAACGATCACTACAGAATATACATAATCATTAGCCATGCTGGGGTTCTGCCAGTCTCCAGAAAGGCCTTCAGCACCATATCTTTTTAAGAGGCTTCTATGGCAGTTTTCTTTACCTGAAGTTTTTTTATTTTTTTATGACTTGCCATTGATTGATTCCTCATCTATCTGTTTTACTGCTTTTGATTTGCCTTAGTCTTTCACGTCAATAGACATGATAGCTCTTTTCAAAATGTAGGTTTCTTTTCCAACCTATAATCCTTTGTATGTAGTCTTTAACTGTACTGTAAACCTCTCTAAATGAGATTTAGGTTGAGATGGGTACATATAGAGAGGTTCATGGAAAATAAAGATTTTCCTGAGACATTTCCTTGATCTTTCAATTACACCAATTATGTTTATTGTGTTGTTGAAGTTTCATCCAATTTTATCAGCACAGACTAACACTGACAGTGTCTGTCAAGTATTATGTGGCAATAGAAAAAAACACTCATGGCATATTGTATAAATACAATCCATCTTAATCTATATTGTCATCACTAGATTGTGACTTGATTTAAAATGTTACTTGCACAATTAAATAATTATGCTTAAAATATGTTTTTTTCCGAGCCTCAGGACCAAAACAGCTTATAAGCTCATAAGCATGCACAAGAATGTCTTGCGTGCATGTCCCTATTCCCTTTTTAGCTAAAAGATAACCACCAGAAAATAGATACCGTTGTAATTGAAAAAAGGCAAGTGACATACAATCTTTCATAAACCAATTCTTCCTCAACGC